>NC_053028.1:424020420-424304725 GCF_003073215.2 Triticum urartu
CCCAAACATGAAAACACAATATATGGCAGTGAAGTACTGGTGAAGCTCTACAACTCATGAACAGTGAGCTATTGCTAGAAACCCTTAGAACAAATTTAAAACAACATGGCAATAATGCAAAAGTTGACAACTTATCACACTTGGCAGAAATGCATGCCTCAAGACAGAAACCACAACAGGTAGCAGAGTTTAAGCATAGCAAACCATATGCTACAGGAACTTATTACATTACACAAGATCATGGCATGATAGTACTAAATGCACTTAATAAAACTCCCTTACTGAACTTGGTCCAAAAACCCACAGAAAGGATGGTAGCATCAAGGGAAACATGGCAAATGATATGGCTGTTTAGAAACTTAGAAGAATTTCATGTCATGGCATAAGCAGATTCATGACGGAAACTTTGCAAGCTTGTGGCACTTATCACAGTGCACTAAATGACCTGAATAAAACCTAGCATGAAGTAGGCATGTTAAAGAGCATGTGCATGTGCAAAACAACTTCATAGCATGCTTGAATTAAATCACACAAAAATTCCAAAACAGTAACAAAATGACATGTTCATGAACTTGCTCAAATGCAAAAACTAATGCCACCACTAGATTTGTGGGATTTTTCTACCCGAAAAGCATATATAATATGTGGGGGTTACTGTAGAAAAATCACCACAAAAGCTATAAGTTGAAACCTGCCAAAAATGGCTATTGACAGAATTGGTATTTTCCTTAAAGGGATATGTCCAGATGTGGACTTGCCTGAAATGGAAAGAGAGGACTTTCTAGAAATGGAATTTCTCCCACTAGATTTGTGGGATTTTTCTACCCCAAAAACATATATAATTTGTTGGGGGTTACTGTAGAAAAATCACCACAAAAGCTATAAGTTGAAACCTGCCAAAAATGGCTATTGACAGAATTGGCAATTTCCTTAAAGGGAAATGTCCAGATATGGACTAGCCTGAAATGGAAAGAGAGGACTTTCCAGAAATGGAATTTCGCTAGGAAAGAAAATGGTACGGAGTAATAGAAAAGGTGGGGGTCGTGTCTATGGCAGGTGGGGCCTAGCTTTCAGTGATACAACAATTAAAACAACAAAAAGCGGGGTTTTATGCGCCCAAGAATGCCACTGGAAAGATGGAGTGATTTCGAATGAAATCGATATGAAGATCAACATAAACGGATGCACGTTTTGCAAATGACATGCAAAACAAGATATGATGCAAGCTGCTTAAAACAACAAGATGACCACTTAGATGCAAATTTAAAATATACTACAACCCCCAAACATGAAAACACAATATATGGCAGTGAAGTACTGGTGAAGCTCTACAACTCATGAACAGTGAGCTATTGCTAGAAACCCTTAGAACAAATTTAAAACAACATGGCAATAATGCAAAAGTTGACAACTTATCACACTTGGCAGAAATGCATGCCTCAAGACAGAAACAGCATTAGGTAGCAGAGTTTAAGCATAGAAAACCATATGCT
Source organism: Triticum urartu (assembly GCF_003073215.2). Lineage (NCBI taxonomy): Eukaryota > Viridiplantae > Streptophyta > Magnoliopsida > Poales > Poaceae > Triticum > Triticum urartu. The sequence continues at coordinate 424,021,914 of NC_053028.1, forward strand.
ACAGGAACTTATTACATTACACAAGATCATGGCATGATAGTACTAAATGCACTTAATAAAACTCCCTTACTGAACTTGGTCCAAAAACCCACAGAAAGGATGGTAGCATCAAGTCAAACATGGCAAATGATATGGCTGTTTACAAACTTAGAAGAATTTCATGTCATGGCATAAGCAGATTCATGATGGAAACTTTTCAAGCTTGTGGCACTCATCACAGTGCACTAAATGACATGAATAAAACCTAGCACGAAGTAGGCATGTTAAAGAGCATGTGCATGTGCAAAACAACTTCATAGCATGCTTGAATTAAATCACATAAAAATGCCAAAACAGTAACAAAATGACATGTTCATGAACTTGCTCAAATGGAAAAACTAATGCCACTAGTAGATTTGTGGGATTTATCTACCCAAAAAGCATATATAATATGTGGGGGTTACTGTAGAAAAATCACCACAAAAGCTATAAGTTGAAACCTGCCAAAAATGGCTATTGACAGAATTGGTATTTTCCTTAAAGGGAAATGTCCAGATATGGATTTGCCTGAAATGGAAAGAGAGGACTTTCCAGAAATGGAATTTCGCTGGGAAAGAAAATGGTACGGAGTAACAGAAAAGGTGGGGGTCGTGTCTATGGCAGGTGGGGCCTAGCTTTAAGTGATACAACAATTAAAACAACAAAAATTGGGGTTTTATGCGCCCAAGCATGCCACTGGAAAGATGGAGTGATTTCAAATGAAATCGATATGAAGATCAACATAAACAGATGCACGGTTTGCAAATGACATGCAAAACAAGATATGATGCAAGCTGCTTAAAACAACAAGATGACCACTTAGATGCAAATTTAAAATATACTACAACACCCAAACATGAAAACACAATATGTGGCATTGAAGTACTAGTGAAGCTCTACAAATCATGAACACTGAGCTACTGCTAGAAACCCTTAGAACAAGTCTAAAACAACATGGCAATAATGCAAAAGTTAACAATTTATCACACTCGGCAGAAATGCATGCCTCAAGACAGAAACAGCATGAGGTAGCAAAGTTTAAGCATAGCAAACCATACGCTACAGGAACATATTACATTACACAAGATCATGGCATGATAGTACTAAATGCACTTAATAAAACTCTCTTACTGAACTTGGTCCAAAAACCCATAGAAAGGATGGTAGCATCAAGGCAAACATGGCAAATGATATGGCTGTTTACAAACTTAGAAGAATTTCATGTCATGGCATAAGCAGATTCATGATGGCAACTTTGCAAGCTTGTGGCACTCATCACAGTGCACTAAATGACATGAATAAAATCTAGCATGAAGTAGGCATGTTAAAGAGCATGTGCATGTGCAAAACAACTTCATAGCATGCTTGAATTAAATCACACAAAAATGCCAAAACAGTAACAAAATGACATGTTCATGAACTTGCTCAAATGCAAAAACTAAGGTGACCACTAGATTTGTGGGATTTTTCTACCCCAAAAACATATATAATATGTGGGGGTTACTGTAGAAAAATCTCCACAAAAGTTATAAGTTGAAACCTGCCAAAAATGGCTATTGACAGAATTGGCATTTTCCTTAAAGGGAAATGTCCACATATGGACTTGCCTGAAATGGAATGAGAGGACTCTCTATAAATGGAATTTCTCCCACTAGATTTGTGGGATTTTTCTACCCCAAAAACATATATAATATGTGGGGGTTACTGTAGAAAAAATCACCACAAAAGCTATAAGTTGAAACCTGCCAAGAATGGCTATTGACAGAATTGGCATTTTCCTTGAAGGGAAATGTCCAGATATGGACTTGCCTGAAATGGAAAGAGAGGACTTTCCAGAAATGGAATTTCGCTGGGAAATAAAATGATACGGAGTAACAAAAAAGGTGGGGGTCGTGTCTGTGGCAGGTGGGGCCTAGCTGTGAGTGATACAACAATTAAAACAACAAAAAGCGGGGTTTTATGCGCCGAAGGGGATTCGAAACCGGGTCGCTTGGGTGGAACTGGCTCGTCTCCACCAGCTAGGCTAGCTGGGTGTACTGGTTAGGAAGGGGCTCGACTCATCTTGAGCTATCTCAAGGACGGGCTTGGGTCTCCTTCTCCCGTGCAGCAGACAAGACACAGACGCGCGGGCGATCAACGACGGCGACGGTGGTGCCTAGAGACACCAGCGGGCGTGCGGGGCTTAAAAGGGGAACACGTGCGCGAGCGGGCGTTCAATAAGGGAGCAGGGCAGTTGAGCTCGAGCGACGGCAGCGACATGAGGCAAGGATGGGCGCGTGTGGGAGCGGGCATGCGCGCAGGGCGAGGCAAGCCGTGCGCGTGCAGCGGTGGGTGTGTGACGTGGTGCAAGAAATAGATAGAGGCGGGCATCGCATTGGTGTGGACAGAAGTGGTGTGCAGCGAGGTGCGCGAGCACAAGCTTGAGGTCACGGCCATTGCGTTGAAACCAGCGACGTGCGGACAATGGCTACGCGGATAACACGATCAGAGAGAGAGAGAGAGAGAGCGATGGGGAGGATCGGGGCTTCACCGTGGGTTGCTCGGCGTAGTCGATCGGGGTCGAGGTCGAGCAGAAGCAACAAGGGAAGGCGCTGTTCGTGAAGAAGTGGAGGAAGAGGACGACGGGGAGGTAGCCGGATTTGGCGATCCTTGGGTGTGGTTCGTCGTCAGAATGGGTCCAGGGTAGTATTCTCGAGCGAGTAGACGACAGAGGGGGGCCACGGCGGAGGGTTAGGCCAGCGGCGAGGTCGTGCCCGAGTCGGCCATGGCTCCTGGAGGCGGGGAAGCAGGTGTGTGGGTTCCCCTTACTCATGGCGACGGCGGGTAGGGAAGAATAGGGAGGAGGAGGAACCCTAGGGCGAGGGCTGTTGGTTTTATAGGAGGGCGAGGCAAGCTGGCTCGGCCACGGTGGCCATGTGCGCCTGCCTCATTGGTTTTACTGTGAGAGAGAGAGGCTGCGAGAGGGGGAAGAAAAGGCAGGGGAGAGTCACTGCGAGTGGAGCCGGCACGGCGTCCAGCGTGGAAAGGAGGAGGAGCGAGTGAAGAAGGCTCCATGTTCGGGAAGGCAGGGTCACCCTGGAGTTGAGGCCCAACTAGCTAGCAAGCGGCCTAGGTGGACTTCGGCTGCTATGCTGCGGCTGGGCTGGCCTGGAGGCCGAGGCCCAGGGGGTTGCTGCTACTACTTTCCTTTATTTCTTTTTTCCTAAGGCAGAAAATCAAGAGAAAAGCACAAGGGGATTGGGGAGGTGTATGGGAAATATTACAATGTTCCCATGACCCTGAAAATAAGCCCTATTTTATAAATTTGGTTTGGACATTTTAGAGGAAGAAAAATAATTCAAGTTTGAATCAAATCAAACATGAGCATTTTAAACCCTAACCAAAGCAACTTCAAAATAGATGAAAATTGGCAAAGAGGTTTAGGGCATGGTGACTGATTTATAGGGAGAGATGAACATTTATGGAGGCAAAAAATAATGCTTGCCAAAATAAAATAAGGGAAGGAAGAGGTGAGGAGATGAGGGGGGAAATGGTGATGCCATGACTCACAAATTGCCATGCCACAATGCAATATGCTACACATGAAGATACACATGATGATGATGACAAGTCCAATCGCAAGAAGCACAAATGCAACACTATGGTGAGGCCATGATGTAACAAGGAATGGCAAGGAAAACATGACAAGTAAAAACAAGACAATGCAATGGGAAACAAAACAGACCCAAAATGAAACCCACAAAGTGGAAAACCACTTGGAATAGATAAAGAACAAGATGGATATATTGCCAAATATGGAAGTTTTACATTTGGGGTGTTACATATGGCTCCTCGGGGGCGTGGTCACACTCCTTCGGGGACAGGCATTGTACTTGGTGGCCGCAGCGGCGTCTCCCCCCACGACAGGGCCGCTCCAGGCGGAGCAGCCCCTGCGCCGAAGGGAGGTGCGCCATGGTCGCCCGACCTCCTCGTCCACTCTTCCATTCGGCGGAGGTGCTCCCGGAGTTCGTCATGTCGTCAGAGAGTCCAGACGGCACCTAGCTCCAGCTCCCGCGCTCCTTTGCCGGCGAGCTGTCGGCCTGGGGTCTTGACGGCCTTTAGCTGCAGGCCGATGGTTGCTGCAGCAAGGCCTCATGGGTCGCGGTGGAGGTCTCTGCCGTGGGCACGTGGCCCTCGCCCATAGCTGGCAAACGTTTTCCCACGCAAGCGGCCTGAGCGGGCAGTGTACCCTTCACTTTAAGTGTGATGGCACCATGACCCTCTTCGAGAGGGTGTTTGGGAAAGATGGTCGTCGTGCAGGGTGCTTCCCCGAAGACAGCAACAGTGACGGTGAGCTCGGACTGGGCAACGACCGCGGTGATGCTGAGGGCGAGCTTGCCCTTGGTGACGGCTGCGGTTCGCCCAACGGCAGCAGTGTCGGTTTCAAAACCGGCGGATCTCAGGTAGGGGGTCCCGAACTGTGCGTCTAGGCCAGATGGTAACAGGAGGCAAGGGACACGAAGTTTTACCCAGGTTCGGGCCCTCTTGATGGAGGTAAAACCCAACGTCCTGCTTGATTAATGTTGAAGATATGGGTATTACGAGAGTAGATCTACCACGAGATCAGAGAGGCTAAACCATAGAAGCTAGCCTACGGTATGATTGTATGTTGTGATTGTTGTCCTACGGACTAAAACCCTCTGGTTTATATAGACATCGGAGAGGGTTAGGGTTACACAAGGTCGGTTACAAAGGAGGAGATATCCATATACGTATTGCCTAGCTTGCCTTCCACGCCAAGTAGAGTCACATCCAGACATGAGACGAAGTCTTCAATCTTGTATCTTCATAGTCTAACAGTCCGGCCCATGGAGATAGTCCGGCTGTCCGGAGACCCCCTAATCCAGGACTCCCACAGTAGCCCCTGAACCAGGCTTCAATGACGATGAGTCCGACGCGAAGTTGTCTTCGGTGTTGCAAGGTGGGTTCCTTCTCCGAATACATTACAGAAGAAGTTGAATACGAGGATAGTGTCTGACCCTGCAAAATAAGTTCCACATTTCATCATAGAGAGAATAATGTTTTTTCGCAGATCTAATTTGCTGGCTTGTTGTGACAGCATGACGTTATGTCATGGCCCGGGGATTATTCGAACCGTTTCTTTTAACTAGCCCCGCACATAACGCGAGGCAGTTTTTCGACACGTCTTGTCAAAGTAGAGATCGTGTCCCCTTATTACGGGATTCTCATCAATACGGGCGTGGGTAACCCAACCGTGCCATCAATTGTGGCGCTTGGGGGATAAGCAAGTTTTACTAGGCAAGTGGGGACGTTTAATTTTGTCTGCCCATATAAAGGGATAAGGATTCACCTTTCTATCCACGCCTTCTTCCTCCTCTGCTCATCCGCTCCCGCATACTCGAGCTCTAGCGCCCAAGTCCTCACTTCCATCTCAACCTTCTCCAACCTTGTCCGAAGCGGGAGGCAAGTGGATGGTCTCCTCCGTCACGGAGGGAGACATCAAGAAACTAAGGAGAGTCGGATACCAGCACGACGACATCGCGCACCGGCTCCCAGATGAGGGACAGCTCATCCCCACCCCCGTGCCCCATGAGAGGGTGGTATTCCTCACCCATTTCCTCCGCAGACTAGGATTCCCTCTCCATCCCTTCGTCCGGGGGCTCATGTTTTATTACGGCCTGGATTTCCATGATCTAGCCCCAAACTTCATCCTCAACATCTTGGCGTTTATCGTTGTTTGCACGGCTTTCCTCCGCATCAAGCCCCACTTAGGGTTATGGTTGAAGACCTTCAATGTCAAGCCGAAGGTAGTGAGCAGACGCCAGGCGGAGTGCGGAGGCGCCATGGTGGGCAAGATGCCCAACATCACATGGCTCGAGGGCACCTTCGTGGACACCATAAAGGGGTGGCAATCGGGGTGGTTCTATATCACCGAGCCGCGCGACCCCACATTGGTAGCGGCCCCCGAGTTCCGATCTGGCATCCCCATGCGGCTCACCTCCTGGAAAGAGAAGGGCCTGTCCTGGGGTAATTCAAAAGAGCTGACCGGACTCCAGTCATGTATTCAGAACATGGTGGATAAGAAGCTCAAGCTTGTCAACATAGTCCAGGTTATGCTCGTTCGCCGGGTACTCCCGTGCCAACAACGGGAGTTTACCTTGTGGGAGTTCAATCCGGCGCAGCACCGAACTCTGAACAGGCTCTTCGACACGACTCATGAAGATGCCTGGAGGGTGCTTTTCAAGGGCGCCGCGGTCCCTCCCCCCATTACTGAGGATCGCGGATTCAGCGCGAAGCGCCACACCAGTGCAGTAAGTTGTTTTACCTCTTACAGGATATTTGTTTTATATATATAGATTGGCTCTATGCGGGATCTAAACTCCTGTGCCGTTAAAAGGACTGGCAGAAGATGGCCGGACAGATCGACTGTCCGGCTCCCTCGCCAGAAGGCCCCGCAGACGCTCTTCTGACGAAGATGCTGACTCCGGCCCCCTATAAGGTGCTAGAGAAGACCAAGAAGGCCAAGGGAGCTCGAAAGAGTTCCCGATGCCAGGCGTCGTCGGACTCACCGTCCGATGACTCTGCGGCACACTCTTCCCCCGTAGACAAGGAAGAGGAAGAAGAGGCTCCCCCGCCGACTGGGGAGACAAGAAGAGGAAGGTCGCCCCAACTAGGGAGGCCGAAGGGTCCTAGAAGGGAAGGACGCTCCCTCCGGACAGCGCTACCGCCGCCGACGAAAGTGAAGACGAGTGGTTGCCCAGGGGCAAGCCCCCGGGGAGATCGTAAGTGTTCGTATACCAAAGTAACCCATAGGATTCCTTTGTCGCGTTGCTTTCCCTAACGCCGAACTCAATTGTACAGGCCGCCCCGAGCCAATATCGAGGTATCCTCGGACGGCTCCCTAGCTTCGTCGGACATGGATAGCGATCCAGTCCCGATGGCCACCTCCCCTCATCCAGCCGACGACACCGAGGTGCTGTCTCAAGAGGCACCGAATCGAGGGGGGACAGTCCCGGAGGCGCCGCAAGGCGACCTTCCGTACTCCGGGAGCCAAGGGGACGGGGTCCCCGAGAGCTCCGAGTTCGGCCCTTAGCCGAACACCGCGCCGGACCCTCCAACGGCTCCAAGCTCGGGTAGGCGGTCCCCTTCTAAGGAGGGTGAAACGCCTGTGCCGGTGACCTCTGTCCACCCAGAGGCGTTGGACACTATGTTGGAAGCGCTTCGCAGCACTTCCATCGAGGAGGAGCACTGCACTATCATGAGTGCGGTGATCCAGAAGGTTCAGTCCGCCAAGAGCGGATTGACTAAGGCCTGTACTAGCCTTCTAACAGGCTTCAAGGTAAGTATTTTAAAATGTAGTAGAAGTGTTACCGCATAGACAGTAGCCCCTGATGCTTTGTTCGGTGTTCACAAAGAAAAGCCGAACAGAGGATCAAATAATATCGCAGGAGTCTAATATAAGTATGTCAATATGCATGTGCAGGCTTCGCTGCTGGCATCCGCCGCACTAACTACGGAGGTCGCCGTACTGACGGAGGCCCTCGATGGGTCCCAGAAGGAGCTCGGCCTTGCTAAGAGGAAGCTCGAGGAGAACATGGGTAAGTGATACCCCGTCTGTAGATGAGAAAAAGGACGCGATTGCTAAATGACAGGATCATTGTATGTTTGCCAGGGGCAACGACCGAGGTGGCGAACCTGAAGCAAGCACTGTCCCGGGCTGAAGAAAAGGCGGCCCAGGAGCGCACCGAGCGAGAGAGGCACGAGGCTCGGGTGGGCGAGGTGCAGCAAGAGCTCCAGCTCTCATGACCAAGCACGAGGCGTTGGAGCTTGACTTGAAGACGAGAGAGTCTGATCTTGCCGCGGCCCGTGAGAGCGCGAGGAGTGCCAAGGCCGAGGCCCAGAAGGCCCTTCAGGAGATCGACGCGATGAAGAAGATAGCGGCGGGTAAGGCTTTCTATATGCAAAGCAAGCATGTAAAATTACCGATTACTTACCCGAATCCGGAGCTCTTCAGGAGCATTCGCAGATTAGCCCCGCAGTGTGTCCGATGCCGCACTGTTCTACCAGGCCGAGAACAAAAGCTCGACGGAGAAGTTGTTCTGGTCTCAGTATGCTGAGGCCGAACATCCAGTGCAAATGAGCGACCAACTGAAGCAGATGGCCGAGCTACATAAGGCGGCCGATCAGGCCATGAAGGGCTTTATAGTCCGGTTGTGGCCTGGCGACGCCCTTCCGAACAGCTTCTTCGGCCTGGTGAGGCGGCTTATGGATGCCTGCCCACGGCTGGAGGTCGTCAAGCGATCCGTCTGCATTGAAGGTGCATGCTGGGCCTTCGCCCGTGTGAACACGCAGTGGGTCAAGCTAGACGCCATGAAGCTTATCAAGGAGGGACCGCCGGAGGGCAAGGAGCACCGCCACCCCGAGATGTACTACGAGGGTGTTCTGCCGGGCGCCCGTCTTATCGCGGATGAGTGTTCACAAAATGTAATATTTGATTCAGACTTGCTCGTTTTTTATCCTGTGTAATGAAAACTTGTTTCATATGCGCTATGCAACGCTTGTGTGAATTTAAAATATTACCTTCTGTTTGGCTGTTTATCCAATCTGAGAGATGGCTAGTCCTCGGCTTCTGCCCCCATGCCACGAGTGCCGGGGTGTTCAGGATAAACCTGAGCACTCTTGTTGCCATGTTTGGGTCCTTTGAGGGAGGTGCTCAGCACAACGAACAAGGCAACCAGACTAATAATGCCTTATCACTCTCACTTAGCCATAGAATTCTATAATTTTAAATTTCGGCTAAGCCCCTGGTATTCGGAAGGCCGAATTCGGGGCGCGATACACGCCTGTAAGCCGGACGGAGCCGACCCCTCGCCCTAAGCGGCATAAGTCTTTAGGGACTCGAAAAACCTTGCCGAACAGCGACCAGTCTCTCGCCTTATCATGACAGTCAATTTTAGCTTTCTCTACTGAGGTGCTTGGCCCGGCAGAACCGGGGCACAATCACAGCAGTTCTCCTAGCGCTACCTTAGCCGATAGAGCAGAACATAAGGTACCAAAACATAGGAGCCGGGAAAACCCAACATTTGACCAAAGACATGATTCGGAGCTGATGCATATAATGCTATAAGTTTGGGGTGCCGCACTTGTGAAAGTGTTCGGACTTTTCACACCATATTGTGGGTACGTAAACCCCTGGTGCATTGGCCGTACCAGAGTGTACGGTTGCTAGGCGTCATTAATGAACACATAGATATGTATACATATAACAAAAATGTGATAATAGTCGTATTGTCGCGCATTGTATATTAAAAAATTGCATTAAAGCAGAGTGATACAAATATTGTAATGAGAAAAAGAGTAGGACTATGTCCCATCCAAGGGTGAGCTGAGGAATTATGTGAAATCTGTAATCCACCTGGGAATTCCGTAGTCGTCGGCCTCCTTGGTTGTTGTATCATGTGTTCGGCAATAGAGCTGCCGGACAGTGTTTCCAGAGATTGAAGTCCTAAAAGAAAAAGTAAAATAACCAATCGGGAAGCCCCTGGTGTGGTTCAGGCCGCGTTTTGGGACATGCCGTAGTTGTGCCTCCCCCTCCCCATCTGTGCCCATGGTATTTTTAATGCGTCATGATGTATGCGCGGCACGAACAACGTCATTGGGCTGGGGTTGGGGTGGCCGCCGTATTGCTATGCGAGCTCAGATCGTGCCAGGCGGTCTGTTTGTCGATTGCCCCGAGCGCGCTTGAAGGTGTTCGGGTTTTGAAACGCCAAACTGGTAGATTACCTTGAAAGGCTGCTTTGCGCTTCTGCTGCGAGGGCCGTGGTGTGCTCCTCTGTTCGGAGAGAGCGCTCTGTGTTTCCATTGACTGTAATAACTTCGCGAGGTCCTGGCATCTTGAGCTTGAGGTATGCATAATGTGGTACCGCATTGAATCTAGCGAATGCGGTTCGTCCGAGCAGTGCGTGATAACCACTGCGGAACGGGACTATATCGAAGATTAACTCTTCGCTTCGGAAGTTATCCAGGGATCCGAAGACCACTTCCAGTGTAATTAAGCCTGTGCAGTGGGCCTCTACGCCTGGAATGACGCCTTTAAAGGTCGTCTTTGTGGGTTTGATCCTTGAGGGGTCTATACCCATTTTGCACACTGTGTCCTGATAAAGCAGGTTCAGACTACTGCCGCCGTCAATGAGGACTCGGGTGAGGTGAAATCCGTTGATGATTGGGTCTAGGACTAGTGCGGCGAATCCACCGTGACAGATACTAGTGGGGTGGTCCCTACGATCAAAGGTGATCGGACAGGAGGACCAAGGGTTGAACTCGGGGTGACTGGCTCCAGCGCATATACGTCCCTGAGAGCACGCTTCCGCTCCCTCTTGGGGATGTGGGTTGCATATATCATGTTCACCGTCCTCACTTGCGGGGGAAACCTCTTCTGTCCTCCAGTGTGCGGCTGCCGGGGTTCTTCCTCGTCATCGCTATGCGGCCCCTTGTCCTTGTTTTCGGAAATTAACTTGCCGGCCTGCTTGAACACCCAACAATCCCTGTTGGTGTGATTGGCTGGCTTGTCTGGGGTGCCGTGTATTTGACACGAGTGATCGAGTATACGGTCCAAGCTGGACGGACCTGGCGTACTTTGTTTGAATGGCTTATTCCGCTGACCCGGTTTAGAGCCTTTGAATCCGGCATTGACTGCTGTATCCTCAGTACTTTCACCATTAATGCGGCACTTATGCTTGTTGCGATGTGACCGGCTGTTGCCGTCCTTGGTATCTGAGGTACCATGGTTCTTTGATATGTTGTTACTGCGAGCCAACCAACTGTCTTCTCCCGCACAAAAGCGGGTCATGAGCGTCATGAGGGCTGCCATAGATTTCGGCTTTTCCATACCAAGGTGCTGGGCTAGCCACTCATCTCGGATGTTGTGCTTGAAAGCCGCTAAGGCCTCCACATCCGGACAGTCGACGATTTGGTTTTTCTTTCTAAGGAACCGAGTCGAGAATTGCCTGGCCGATTCTTCTGGCTGCTGAATTATGTGGCTCAAGTCATCGGCGTCTGGTGGTCGCACATAAGTGCCCTGAAAGTTGTCGAGGAATGCGGCTTCCAGATCTTCCCAACACCTAATGGAGTCCGCTGGAAAGCTATTAAGCCAATGTCGTGCTGGTCCTTTGAGTTTTAGTGGGAGGTACTTGATGGCATGTAAGTCATCACCGCGGGCCATGTGGATGTGGAGGAGGAAGTCCTCAATCCATACCGCGGGATCTGTTGTGTCGTCGTAAGATTCAATGTTTACAGGTTTGAAACCTTCTGGGAATTGATGTTCCATTACTTCGTCTGTGAAGCATAAGGGGTGTGCGGCGCCTCTGTATTGGGCTATATCGCGACGCAGCTCGTATGGGTCCTGCCCGCTGTGTTCGGCCTGGCCGGATTTGCTTTTACTGTATCTGGCGTGACGTTTACCGTCTCGTAGAGTGGTGCGCCCTCGTGATCCGTATATCGATCTTGAGTGCTTTGCTTTGTCCTCCAATATGTCTCGCAGGTCTGGCGTATCTCCCCATGCCTTTTTATTTGGATGGCGTTGGGGTGGAGGCTGAGCTTTCGGCATGAGTGCCTCTCTATCGCGGCCACGAGGTGGCCGATCAGCCGTATCATACGCTTCTTCCTCCAGTCGGGGTAGTAACCTGCGCCTTGGGTAACTCTTGGAGGGACGCTCGAGTTTATATTCCTTGGCTGCGAGGACTTCAGTCCATTTGTCAGCTAGCAGATCTTGATCAGCTTGAAGCTGCTGCTGCTTTTTCTTCAGGCTATTTGCCGTGGCCATAAGCCTGCGCTTGAAGCAATCTTGTTCGACAGGATTCTCTGGTACGGCGAATTCATCGTCGCCGAGGCTTGCCTCGTCTTCGGAGGGGGGCATGTAATTGTCATCCTCCTCCTCTCCACCAGCCGCTCTCTTAGGAGAGCTGGCTCCTTCATCCTCCTGATCTAACACTTGTTGGAGGGGGTTTTCGTTGTCTTCGGCGCTATCCGGAGTGTTATTATCTCCTGTGCCGGTATCACCACTTTTGCTTTGGCGGGACTTAGAGCGGCGCTGCTGACGTTGGCGCTTGGGTTGCTTCTTGGAGGGGTCATCCTCCGCTATCTCGTCATCGTTGCCTTCATTGGGTGTATCCACCATGTATATGTCATACGACAACGAGGCTTTCCAGTGCCCTATAGGTGCTGGTTCATGTTTGTCTCCTACATCGTCATCCATACTGTCGATGTCTTTAGAGTCGAAGTCGAGCATGTCGGTTAAATCATCGACAGTGGCTACAAAGTGGGTGGTGCGTGGGCGTCGAATTTCTTCGTCGTCCGCATCCCAGTCCTGTTGGCCATGATCCGTCCAGGGCTCTCCTGACAAAGAGAGAGACCTTAGTGAATTCAGGATGTCGCCGAAGGGCGAGTGCTGAAAGATATCCGCAGCGGTGAATTCCATGATCGGCGCCCAGTCGGATTCGATTGGCAGGGGCGCGGATGGTTCGGGGTCCGGAGGAGAGTCCGGCACCTTGGAGTCACGGGCTGCGCAGAGGATTATGCTGGTGTTCGGCTCGATCGCCGTTGAGACTGCAGCCCCTGAGGCGGTGTCTAGCCACCCGTCCTTGATAGGTGCAGCTGGCTCCGAGCTAAGGATCGGAGCTGGTGTGGGCTCGGCCTCTGGAGTACCATCTGGTGGCAGAGCTAGGTCATGCCCATCGAGACAGTGCGGCGCGCCCGGCTGTGGCTCGAATCCGTCGAAGATCAAGTCTCCGCGGATGTTGGCCGTGTAGTTCAAACTTCCAAATCTAACCTGATGGCCAGGGGCGTAGCTTTCAATCTGCTCCAGATGGCCAAGCAAATTATCCCGTAGTGCAAAGCCGCCAAATACGAAGATCTGTCCGGGGAGAAAAGTCTCACCCTGGACCATATCGCTAACGATGATAGTAGGAGCCATCAAGCCTAACAGCGACGACACAGAGGAACTCTCAATGAAATCACCAATGTCGGTGTCAAAACTGGCGGATCTCGGGTAGGGGGTCCCGAACTGTGCGTCTAGGTCGGATGGTAACAGGAGGCAAGGGACACGAAGTTTTAACCAGGTTCGGGCCCTCTTGATGGAGGTAAAACCCTACGTCCTGCTTGATTAATATTGAAGATATGGGTATTACAAGAGTAGATCTACCACGAGATCAGAGAGGCTAAACCCTAGAAGCTAGCCTACGGTATGATTGTATGTTGTGATTGTTGTCCTATGGACTAAAACCCTCCGGTTTATATAGACACCGGAGAGGGTAAGGCTTACACAAGGTCGGTTACAAAGGAGGAGATATCCATATACGTATTGCCTAGCTTGCCTTCCACTCCAAGTAGAGTCCCATCCGGACACGAGACGAAGTCTTCAATCTTGTATCTTCATAGTCTAACAGTCCGGCCCATGGAGATAGTCCGGCTGTCCGGAGGACTCCCACAAGTAGCTTCTCCACCAGGGAGAGCACCAGGAGCAGCGGCTACGACCAGCCGCCTCGCCGCCGGGCCCGCTATGAGGACGGCGGCAGGTCATCCCGCCACCGCATAGCGGTGAAGCGCGAGAGGGATTCAGATTGAGCTGAGTCCAGGAGGCCCTCAGAGCCGTGCCCCGTCGACTGCCGCGGTCATGCCGGCCGCTTTTGCTCGCCCTTTCCTTTTTTTCCTCCATCCCCCAAAAAAATAAGCATGAAGCCCTGCGAGGGCATGTAATGAACCGCGATTTAATGCCGCTATGCTATGTTTATTGCTCCTGTGTTGTGTTGTGGCATAACTTAGCTTGATGCGCCTGGGTAGCTTCCTGTCTCGTGAGGGCGCGCCCTCTGGCACGTGGTGAGGCCTCCTTGCTGATGACTCAGGAGTCGTTGCCCTTGGGAGGCGTCACAAGATTGCCCTCCCCAAGATGGGAGGGTTGTTGGCGATGACGATGTCGATGATTCCCCCTCCGGGAGGGAAGTTCCCCTGGCAGAATCGCTCCGCTGGAGGGCAAAAGTGCTCCTGCCCAAGTTCCGCTCGAGGCAGCGGTGCTTCGTCCCTAAACTTCCCCTTATTTTTGCAAGGTCAAAACCACTTATATACCAGAATATGGGCACCGGAGATGGGCCGAGGAGGCCACAACCCACCAGGGCACGCCTGGGGGGCCTGGCGCGCCCAGGTGGGTTGTGCCCACCTGGTGGCCCCCCTCTGGTGTTTATTAGCTCTAGTATTTCTCAAATAATCCATGAAAAAATCCCCGTGAAGTTTCAGCTCATTTGGAGTTGTGCAGAATAGGTGTCCTGGCGTAGCTTTTCCAGGTCCAGATTTCCAGCTGCCGAAACTCTCCCTCTTGGTGTGTTCCTTGCAAATTTGAGAGAAAAGGCATTAGAATTACTCCAAAAAGCATTATTATGGATAAAAACATTATAAATAAAAGTATGAAAACATGATGCAAAATGGACGTATCAGCCATCTGCCTTCGACTCCTTGAGGTCAGAATAGTCATTAGGATCATATTCTGAACAAGAATCTGTAGGTGGGGAGCGTATGAGTTTCATTGCATCCAGAATGGCACTCAATGCCTTGGTGCCAATTTTGTTAGTCGTTGAAGTGTTCCACAATATTCTTCTGGTGCACTCATTCTGATATTCATTGCGATTACATACAATATCTGAGAAGCATGAAAACATAAATAGTAGTGAGATTATCTTTGTAATGCAGAGGATATTCCAATATAGGTCTCCCTGTAACCCTTGTATGCTATCACTGGATTCTGATGAGAGAGCCCATGTGTGCTGTCACATGGTGCGTTCATTAATATAATGGGGCACAGGTACACAAAAAATGGGCTCCAGAAGTAAGGATAGTTGGCAGATGATAGGTTCATAATATACTGTACAGAGAGTTTATTGCCAAACCATGATAACAAGAGCACACAACAACTAGGCAGATTGTAGTGTACATAAAGGGGCACACCATAACGAGCATATATAAATCAGGAAAGTGGAACTGGCTAGAAAATACGGTGTTCTATTGCCGCTACTAATTGAAATCCTATTGATCACATACATGCCAACTCTATCAGCTGTTGACTGCAGATGTCCCTGCTCACCTTCCTGACAAGGAACATACTGTACGTACTGAATGCAGAATAACAAAAGAGGAACATGTTAAAGAACAGAAGAGGAGGCATATTCTTGAGGTTCCGCTTCTTTGCATACAATGTTAGTCTCCCACTCATGATGAATCACACTGCCCAAAGAAATGAAATTCCATGTTATCTCTCTATATGTGGCCACATGCATTTGGAAAATCAAGTGGGAGCATTAGATCACCAATTAAATGTGTGTCTGTGAACTAATATCAGTATCATATCACAATTCGTATTTGAAGAAGTAAGCTTTGGACTTATGATTGGTGTGTTGTTTAGCTTCAAGAGTGGACTGCTGCTAGTGCAGCACAAAGCAGCTACACAGATCATAGTATAGATATAACGGGAAAACCGTAAACATCACAAGTAAAATCAGGAAAGTGGAACTTGCTGGAAAACATGGGCTACTATTGCTGGTAAGGCTAGAAAGGCTTCAGATACCAGCTCTCTTCAACTGAGGGTGCGGTACTGTTAATATCAGTGTAACTCTCAAAGGCAACACAACTCCCCGCATTTCCTTGCCAATCTTATAGGATTCAAGTGGGCAGGCCACTACAATTCCTATTCCTATGTTTACAAAATCCTATGAATCAAAGAGGCCCGAAGAGTTGAAAGTGTCCATCACAACCGACCGAATAGACCTCTACACTACAAATGTCTGTGCTACTCTTCACTACAAGGAACATATTGTACTACTATCATACTCCCTTTGTTCCAAAATATAAGTCTTTGTAGAGATTTCCACTATGGATCACATACAAATGTATACAGATACATTTTAGAGTGTAGACTCACTCATTTTGCTCCATATGTAGTCCATGGTGGAATCTATACAAAGACTTGTATTTAGGAACAGAGAGATTACTTATTAAAGAAGAACAGAAGAGGAACATGCTAAAGAAGAGCAAGCAGATTTTGGATAATAAAATGTTTGTTGCGCAGTTCCCGCACATGATGAACCAGAGCGCATTAAGAATGCAACTCCCTGCTGTCTCTCTATATGTGGTGCACGTTCTTTTCGAAAGTAAAGTAGGAACATTAGCTAACCAATTAAAAGTTATCTGTTTTAGTAATATCAGCATCATATCAGATTCATATTTGAGCAACAAGTCTAGAATTATGAGTGGCACGTTGTTTAGCTTGATGGATTGAGGAGCAGTGCTAAGCAGCTATGATGATGGTACTGAATATAAAGGAATGTCTGCATGCAAGTCGCGTGACTTTCGTCATTTGGGTCAGTCGACCATTTTAGGCGGTTGGATGAAGATCCTACGTCTCCTTCCCCTTCTTCTTCCTCATCTATGATTCTTCCCCTACAGAACACCGCACGGGCCGCCCGCCGAACCATCAGCCCCGACCCCTCGCCCTCCCCTAAACCTCCCCCACCACCTGTGTTCCTCCGCCACCCCCACCCTGCCCCCACCCGTGTCAAGTGTTCTTCGTTTTGCGAGGCCCCACACCCGCCAGGCCACCACCCCTCCACAACCACTGTCCCCCCCCCCCGAGCCCCTTCCACTACTGAAGGATGCTGCTAATGCGACATACGATCAGAGACCCTTCGACGAAACTGTGTGCGATGCAATAATCGCAAATGGTGGTGAAAAATAACCGTAAAATGCTGCAAAATGTTTGTGATGATGGATGCATCAAACACGGTTTACATTTTAGTTGTGTGTGGGATGCAGGGCATATGGTTCAGTTCAATGAACTGTTTGTGATGAGGAGGAACAAAAGAAATAGGCTGCCAAATGAAGGTGTATGCGATATACATCATACAGTTCACTCGGATGAACTGTTTGTGATGAGGAGGAACAATAGAAATGGGCAGCTAGATAAAGTTGTATGCGATTGAGGGCATACACTTTAGAAGGATTAACTATTTGCGATTAGGAAACATAATAGAAACAGTCATCCAGATCAAAGTGTCTGCAATTGATGGCATACACTTCACACAGATGAATTGTTTGCGATTAGCCACAACAAACAGAAACAGTTAGATAGATCAAACTGTGTGCGCTAGACGGGCACACATTCTAATTAAAATAAGTGTGCGCAATGGTAATAACGAGCGTGCACGGTTGTTGGAACAAGACGTGTGCTGACATTGTCCATTGCGGTGAACCGTATGGTGCAAACGCCATGTACACGGACGAGAAATCATGCCCACGTTACGCCTTTCGGGAATAGTGCTGCAGTTAGAACCCTCAATAAATTTTGACCCTGCGTTCCATCACATTCCAAATTACTACCATGCTATATTTAATTACAAACCTGTTCACACTGATCAAGATCTAAACGGTTTCGCACTTAGGAGCGTATTATTACTCGGTTACAAATACTACTACTCCAAGATGACTACACATTCCATCTCAACTCCTCATCCACAAAAACAAACAAGTCATTCATCATCGTTCCCTTGCGTCTGCCATGGCTAGCATGAGTTCTAGGTCGAGAGATTTCCACCAGGGAGAGGCGAGCATGGAAGCGGAAGCACGAGAGATGTCCCGTCTCACCGCAAAAGCAGCTGTCATGTCCCGCCGTGCGGCCATAACAGCACAGAGGTCCCGTCACGGCGCCGAAGCTGGACGGAGGTCCCGCCACATCGTTGATGCAGCAGACTGGGCCGGCCGCACCGCGGAAGAAGAAGAGATGTTCCGCCGCGCTGGGAATGCGGCATAGATGTCCCACTGTGCCCCGACGGCCTCGAAAAATGTCTCGCGGGCAGGCAACGACTCCTACAGGCGCATGCATGCGATCGTCCATAGATAGATGGATCAGATCTCCGGCTGGGCGAGGGTGCATGACGACATGAAAGCCTCGTTTGAACAGGCTGCCGGTGTCATCCGACAACTATAGGAGGGCAATGCGAAGCTCCAGGCCAGAAGGGCGAAGCTGGCGGAGGAGACTGCCGCCTTGTTGAAGAGGACGGGCGTCATCGTCAAGAAACTTATGGACGAGGACGCCATGCTCCGCATCGAGCGCGAAAGGCTGCTGAAGGAATCCGTGGATGCTACCAAGCAGCGTGTTAAGGACATGAAACTGATGAAAGAGATCATCGCCGCTCGCCGTGAGAACTAGTCTCCGTGACCTGCAGCGCATCAAGAAAGTAGATATCGGTGAGCCAGATCGTTGTATGCGTCTTCCTTCTTCTTTTGCCCTATTTTGGTTGTAGCTGCATGTGGCTTTTTAATTATCTTCCTAATTATTGAAGACAATTATTATCCACTATTATCATCCTTATATTCATCAGTCTTGCTACAAGTCGCATTCGATGCTATATAGGTCCGTCGGACCTTACATCAATATCAAAGCAAAACTTTCTTTTCAGATTTTCCTTTTTCTCTCTTAAATCTCAGTCCAATGAGACATAGCCACATCGTGAAACAGGGGCTCATGCGCAATTAATGGAGATGTTGGGTGGGAGGTCACTACTAGGGAAAAGCCTAGCTGTAGCGCGGGTTTTATGTATAGTAGTAGCGCGGGTTCCCGTGCTACTGATACGGCGCTACAGCTAATCTGTAGCAGCAGCGCGTGTCTACTCGCGCTAATCCTGTACAAGCTTAGAAGAAGCGAGCAATATGGAAGCATGCTACTGCTAATAGCGCTAGCGCTCTTTATTAGACCGTGCTACTACTAGTGGTACACTGCTGCGAACTTTTCTCCACTCGCTACTGCTAATTTATTTTTTTTGTTTTTTCTTTATATTTGTTTTGTATTTGAACAGGCTTTATACAAGAATCTTTAGCATATCATAGACATACAAATGTAAACATAGCATCAAATCATGTCATCATCATAATCATCATCCAACACAAAGTGGTCTCTTGTCATCATCTCAAAAATAGCGATACAAGTCACGATTACTTGCAACTACATCGTCATCCATCTAAACAATGATATACGAAAGAAGAGCTATCACTATGAGTGAGAGCGGAACTATGCAGTACATGAGTTCGTATCCCTCTCTCGCATTAGCGTGAACCTCTCGGCGTTCTGGGAATGGGGGTCCCCAGACTTGCCTGCCTGCGGCCTGCGGCGTGGCTCAAAGGGGGCCCAGCACGGCCCATCTTCACCAACACAAACCCAAGACCCTCGCGAGGGGCCAAGCCTCGCGAGGCGGACGACGCGAAGCTTCCTCAGGCACGGCCTCGTCAGGCTGGCTCACAAGGAGGCGGAGAGATCAAGGCGGGGTACCTCACGAGGTGCCCATGACGCAAGCCATGACAACTCAGGGCGCCAGGCGGGTGCCAGCCCGCGCAGCGTCCTCCTTTCCTCTTTGGTGCAAAGGGGGCAAGCGCAGCCACGGAGTACTTAGGCATCAGGCAAAGGTTGCCGTTTCGGTGCAACGAGACCAAGACCAGGAGGACTACGACATGGAGGTCACCGTGGAGCCCAAGCCGGCGTCATCACCAGAGCTTTGCGCAGGCGAAGACCACTTTTGTCAGGATAGCTGATACTTGCTGTCCCCCTTCAAATTAGCCCGCCATTGTTGGCTCCCTTCCCGCTCAATATTTGGGAAGAGGACCAGGGCCTCTATAAATAGGACTAGCCACCCACACAGCAAAGGGGGGGTTCCGGTTCGGTCAGGGCGTTCCGGTTCGGTCACCGAGAGAGAAAGAGAGAAAGGTGGTTGAACTCCTCCCAGCAGTTCATTGCCTCAGCCAAGAACAGACCCTCGCGAGGCTGTTCTTCCTTGTATTGTTCATCATCATTAGCCCAAGAGGCAATCCACCACACCACACACTGGAGTAGGGTATTACACCACAACGGTGGCCCGAACCAATATAAACCCTGTGTCTCTTGTGTTGTTCTTTCCTTAGTTTAGATCCTAGCACGGCGGAGGGGTGCAGGAAGGTAGGAGGTGAAATCTCCGCGCGCACCCCATTGTTCGAACCTCAAGGGTCTGCCGGAACCCGAAATCTGACATTTGGCGCGCCAGGTAGGGGTGCGCCGGAATTCGTCTCCCACCGCCCCGTTCTCTTCCGACCGTCACGCCCATGTCTGACGCTCGTCGGGCCCGCGCCGAGCGCCGAGCCGCACTCGCTTCCCGCGTCGCCCAGACGGCCCCTGTCGGCGGGCATCCACGCCGTTCCCCATCACCTGCCATCAACGCCGCCACCGGCCCGGCGGGGGACGAGCGGCAAGCATCGTCCCAGCACCCGTCCGTGCGGCAACACGGCCGCACCGCAACTCCCTCGCTCGCCCCAGCTGGATCTTCGTCCCGGGCGCTCCGCGCGCCCATGGAGGCTCGGGCTGCACTCATCGCGGCAAACAAGCTCCTACGCTACCATCCCGTCGACGACGTCTACGGAGAATGTCTCGACCGCGTCGCCGATCTCGTCCGCACTGCAGGGGGCTCTTCCGCGCCGTCCGTTCCACTGCACCGCACCCGGCCCCGCACGGGCGAAGAGGCTCCGGCGGCGCCCCGGCCGCCTCCTCCTCAAGAAGACGCCATGGCTCCAAGGCGCATGGCCCCTGGGCGGAACCCGCTCCGTCAGGTGCCAGCGCAGCACTAACAGAGCTGCCAAGAAGTCCCTCGCCCGCCAGAAGCTGCCCGGGCACTCCTTGCTCCAGCACGTCGCGACCATCCCCCCTGCTCCAGCACGTGGGGACATGCAAGACCAGGCTCTCCATCACCTAAGGCCTCCCGTGGCCACAGCAGGCTTCCGTGCCTACACCACCGAACTACGCAGCGTCGCGTGGCCCGGCAAGTTCAAACCAGACCTGCCTCCTCGCTACGATGGCACGGCCGACCCTGCGGAGTTCCTCCAGCTCTACGAGCTGGGCATCGAAGCTGCCAACGGGAACGAGAAGGTCATGACGAACTGGTTTCCCATGGCGCTCAAGGACGGGGCCCACACCTAGCTCCTGAACCTGGCTCCAGGCACAATCTCCTCCTGGGAAGAGATGCGCACCCGCTTCATCGCCAACTTCCAAGGTACTCGCGACCGGCTCCCCGCCGTGAGCGACATGCGCCGCATCAAGCAACAACCCGGGGAGACCCTGCAGAAGTACATCCAGCGCTTCATCAACGCACGCCTCAAGATCCCCAAGGTGACTGAGGAGGCCATCATCTCAGCTTTCTCCGACGGAGTGCGCGACGTCAAGTTGAAGGTGGAGCTGGCGATGCATGAAGACCTGTGCACTTCCTTGGAGCTGTTCAACTTGGCAAACAAGTGCGCCAGGGCTGAGGAGGGGCGTCTCTCCCTCCTCGAGCTGCCTGCCGCAGACCCAAAAGAGAAGAAGCTCAAGGCCAAGGATGTGAAGCGCAAGGGGGCTGTAGTGCTTGCGGCAGAACCAGACACCAAGCGGGGCAGAGATCAGCCCGAACCTCCCAAGGGCAGCCGGTACTACATGTACCACGACCTCCACGCCCACAACACCAACGAATGCCAAGAACTCCGAGCCGTGCGTGAAGGAAGGATCGGCCGTCGCCCCGACCGCGGTGACCGGGGCTACGGTCGAGGAGGAGGAAGAAACGCAGGACGCTGGGAAGACCGTGGGCCGCGCCAAGGGTGGCGAAATCAACCTCGCGAGTATCGCTGGCAAGACCCGCCTCACGAGAGAGGATGGAGAGATCAGCCTCGCGAGGGAGACTGGAGGGATCAGCCTCGCGAGGATCGCCCGCTAGGCAACGCAGGCCTCCCACCACAGCCGCCGCAGCCAAGGAGAAACGAGGACCGCCATCAGGATGAGGAGGCTGGGGGCTTTCAGGAGCCGCGCGCGATCGCCTGCATCTTGGGCGGAGCACAAGCCCCAGCCTCTTAGCGCAACTTCAAGCAGTTCGCCCATGAAGTGAACGCAATACTCCCCAGACTCAAAGCCACACGCCCCCTCAGGTGGTTGGCATGCGCAATCACGTTCAGCTCAGCAGATCAGCTCAAGTGTGCGGCAACTGCCGGAGTCCTCCCGATGCTTTGTTCCCCAATCATCAGCAATGTGGTGGTCACCAAGACCCTCATCGATGGCGGGGCAGGGCTCAACATCCTGTCCGTGGAGACGTTCAACAACCTCCAAGTGCCCTACAGCCAGCTTCAGCCGACCAAGCCCTTCTCTGGTATCACTGACGGCTCCACGGTCCTGATTGGGCAGGTCCGCCTCCCTATCACCTTCGGGGCACGCGAAAACTACCGCACCGAGCTCATCGACTTCGACGTCGCTCACATTCGCCTGCCGTACAACGCCATCCTTGGGTACCCAGCACTGGCCAAGTTCATGGCCGTAACTCACCACGGCTACAACATCCTCAAGATGCCAGGAAGCGGCGGAGTCATCACGGTGCCCTGTGAAGAGAAGGACGCGGTGTGTTCCCTGGAACGAGCCTTTCAGGCCGCATCACTGGAAGACCCAGATCGCGGAAGCAGGAGGCTTCCCGAGACCACCCCCAAGAAGAAGAAGACATCGTCTGACTCGACCACTCAGGAGGCAGGCCCCTCTAGGCCCGCGCCTGCCTAGGGGGAGCCTCCCTCCATCGCATAGGAAAGCGCGCCCGGCGCCCCCCTCAGGCAGGGCTCGGGGGCTCTCCCCTGGAGGGCCACCGACCTAGCTAGGGTCACGAGGGAGGCGCTTGGGCACCACATGGAGGCGTGTTTTGAAGCACGTTTCCCTCAAGAAGGAGCAAGGCAAGGAGGTCCAGACCCACAGGAGTTCGTCAGCAAGGCCATTCAGGAGCTACAGGAGTCAAGAGTCATGAGGGGCGCCCGCCGCCTACCAGCAGTGGCCCCCCATCCAGGCGAGGATGGTGGGCTGGGCGTCTGCATCGACATACCAAGGCTCAACCGAGTCGTCTCTCTGGAGTGCCTCTGGCCCTCGCGAGTGGGGCGCTGCGGAGGTCTACCCCACAGCTACGTTCGCATGCCCTACGGCTTGCTGAACACGGCTGACGCATACCAGCGCCTCATGAGGGGCATCACGGAGGTACGAGAGGCCAGGCGTTCCATAGCCCTGGTAGAGATGGAGATGGCCCGTGAGGAGTCGCCAGCGCCTCCGGAGCCTCCAGAGGCCCCTGGGCCTGGGGGGCTCGTGAGGATCGGCTCCCGCAGCCCCCCGAGCCTGCTACACCAACACCCCTTTGTCCTCAACATCATCAGGTGACATCTTTTGAGGTTTACTTCCAGCTGGGAGCGCCCCCAGGGCTGCATTATTCCCAGGCCGCATGGGTCTGTCCCTGCGGCGTGTATCCCTTTTATTTCGCGTCTATTAGCTTACCTTGTTGGGGGCGCCCCTCAGGCTGCATGATCCCCAAGCCGCTCGGGCCAGGCCCAGTGGCATGTATCCCATATGCGTTTATTTCCGATTATGCGTTAGACCCACCATGCTTGATTATTTGATGCCGGTCTGCGGCACCTCTTCTCCTCCATGCCGACTACTTGCGCGTTAAAGGGGGGGGGGCACCTGAGCATCGCGACTCAGGGCTCTTACTGGCTCTCCAGCCCTCACCCTCTGGCCTTGTCCATGGCATCGCGACCTGGCATACCAGCGACGGCTGAGACCAGCTCGAGGGCCGGGACCCAAGGACGTAGAGTGCCAACATCTAACCAAATTTGCAGGGACACATCACAAGATAAGGCCCAGTGCCAGGCGCAACCCGCCTAGAGGTAGGGCCCCGCGAGTCCCGCGCTGGCTCACGGGTGCCCAGATACACCTCGCCAGGCCCTACCGTGCCAGCCACGTGTCAGGGCGGGGCTGTACACGCCCCGGGGGCTCCTCCCGGAGGGGGGCCCCTCCCACGTACCAGTGGAAGCACCATGCTCCGCGCTGGCTGACGACACTGCCGAGGAGCGGCTATGCCCGTACACATACGGTAGCACTATGCTCCACACTAGTGATAAACAACTAAGGGTGGCCCCGTGCCGCATCAACCTCAGGGAGCCCAGAGCTTAGTGTCTAGCCTCATCGTAACGCCTCCCATCGGGAGTGCCGTGCGAGGGGCCTGGGCACGGGGGCTGCGCCTGGGTCACACCCAGACGCACGCCGCCCGGCCAGGTCCCCCCGGGCCTGGTCCGTCGCGCGTCTCTCCCCGAGCGGAGCCAAGGTACGTAGGCCGTTTGAGCGTCAAGGGGGACTCCTGAGCATCGCGACTCAGGAGCCTAACTGGTCACGTAGCCCCTCACTCCATGGCCTTGTCCTGGTTTCCGGTCAGGACCATCGCTGGGTGAGGCACGCACGCGGCCGGGCCCTGCAAACGTAGAACGGTGAATCCACCCGCATCACACCCCCCTACTTGCTGTTCGTGTGCCAAGGGGGACTCCTGAGCATTGCGACTCAGGAGCCTAACTTGTCACGTAGCCCCCTCACTCCTTGGTCCCGTCTTGGTTTCCGGTCCGGACTATTGCTGGGTGAGGTACGCGCGGAGCCGGGCTCTGCCGGCGTAGAACGTAAGCAAGTAGGAAGGAAAAACGCTAATTTCAAGGAATTCAAAAGCAAATTTACAGTCCACACTGTTATTTCAATGCCAAACGCAAGTTTAAACGCCTACCTGAGGCATGATATGTGTGCAGGAATTAAAAGCAGGACAGGAGCCATGACGGAGTCACTTGGCGGCGGGGGAGCAGCACGGAGCGGGTTCGCCACACGGAGCAGCGGGGTCGGCAGCGCCTTGCTCCGGCTTGGTGCTGAAGGCCCGGAACTTCCCCAGCAGAACCTCCACGCGACCCTTCACGGCCTCGGCAGCGGCAGCGGCGCGCTCACCACTCACTGGCTCCAGCAAGCTGTCGAGGTCGACACCGGGATCGCGAAGGTAGATGTGGGTGAGGACCCGCGTCAGTGCTGCAGAAGACAGAACACGCGCCTCGGCCTCGGCCATGGGGCCAAGGCCAAGGGCGACATCTTCAAGAGCATGAACCAGGAAGGGAAGCAGCTTGGCGGGGTCGTCCTCGGCACCAGCCAGCGGGCTCTCCAGGCCGCTGTCGTAAAGTGTCCTTAGCGAGGAGCGTGCCTTCGCCTCCAACTCCGTGAAGGCTGCGCGGTCCTCGGCAAGAACCAGGGCCTTGCCGTCCAGCTCGGCCTTCCTTGCCCCCAACTCCTGCTCCAGCGCGCGTAGGCGGTCACGGCGCTTCCTGAGCTTGGCCTCCAGGCCCTCGACGGCTGCCTCGCGAGCCTTCACGCCTTCTTCCTATTCTTGGCAAAGGCGGACCTCTTCCGCGAGCCGATCCCGCAGGCCTTGCAGCTCGCCCTCCAGCGCCTTGCAGCGACCGCGGACGTCGACCACCTCCCCCAAGGCTGCATCACGGGCAGCCTTCGCCTCCAGGACGGCCTGCTTCTCCTCGTCGCATGCCGTCGAGGCCTGGACCAGCGCCGCCGGAATCGAGGCATCGGAGCGAACCCATCCAGAAGCCAGCTCTAAACGCCTGGCCACCAAGCGGGGGTCGGCGCCAAGAAGATCCTGCCGCAGTCGGTCCAGCTCAGCAACAGCACGATCCAGAATGGCAGAAGGAGTCGGAGGGACAGCGGCCGGTGGAGTAGGAGGAGAAGGCGGCAGCGCAGCCGCAGCATCCTGAGGCGGAATCTGCCGCGCCCTGACAGCTGTAGTGGCGGCGGCAGGCAAGAGCACCTCGGGAGCCACTTGGGCCGTGGGGGCTGAGCTCACCCCAGCCGGCTCAGCCAAACCTCACGAGGACGACCGGGCAGGAGAAGCTTGTGCGTCGCGGTCACCTTCCTTCGCGGGCAGAAGCGCCGCCACGGATGGGACCTCGGGAGCCCCCTTCGGCTTCTTTGCTGCGGGCGCCAACCTACCCAAAGATGCGGACATCAAGCCTCAGAAGCAGAGCAAGAGATAGAGACAAGGATCGAATGCTTACGGGTCGTCGCCAGTGAGCTCAAGCGGCCTCCGGCCAAATTTGAAGCCTGAAAGTCGGCTGGAAGGGTCGACCTCAGGAAGCTTGGAGGCAGAAGGTGCGTCTGCAGTTCCCCCCGGGGCTGGGGGAGACCCGCAGGAGATCAGCTCGGTCCTGTCCTTCTTCGGGATCGGGGGCAAGCTCCCGCCGTCCTGCTCGTCGTCGTCTACGTCGTCATCCTCGTCGTCATCATTCGGAGAGAAGCAGAGAACGCGGGACCTGTGCCGGGGAAGGGGAGCCCTCGACTCTCCGTCAGTCGCCTCGGAGTCAGGCCCCTTTCCGCGCTCCCCTCCCTCTTCCTCTTCGCTGGAGTCGCCGGAGGGCACGTCCACCGGTTCCTCGAGAGCTTCCAGGGGCACTGGCCCATCCCCGTTGAAGACGGGCATGGACTTCACCACCTGCTCCCAGTCACTGCGGAGGAACAAGGGCGTAGGAGCGCCCTCCAGCCTCGCCACATTGCCCCCGACCAGAGATTGGAGAATCGCTGCCAGGTCTCCGGCGGCCAAGGCCGCGGGGTTCGGACAGGGCCTCCACATTGGAAGCGAGTACTGCCGAAGCGGAGCCAGCCGGTGCTCCAGGAACTCCCTCAGCAGCGACGCGCCGGTCAGCTTCGCCGCCGCCATGTCGGCCGGCCTCAGATCCGCGTCCATCTTCTCCAACACCATCTTCGCGCGGGGATCTGTGAGCTCCGCTCGACCCCAGTCGCTGGAGCTCGTGGGCTGCTCCATGGGCAAGATCAGTCGAGGGTGGATGCGCCCAGCATCTACCAAGATCCACTTGCTCCTGAAGCCCTCAATCCTCTTCCCAGAGTTCGAGATGGCAATGGCGCCGCCGGACGCGACGAAGCTCGCGCACGCGGAAGCGGTCCCGCGAGAGGTCCGGAGGTAGAAGTAGTGGCGCAGCAAGGCCACTGAGGGCTGCACCCCAACATGTGCTTCACAATAATAAGAAAAGATTGCCAGGAGAAGGACGGAGTTGGGATGGAGATGCAGAGCCTGTAGCTTGTAATGGCGGAGGACAGAGAAGAAGAACTCGGAGAAGGGAGGCACCAGGCCAGCAACAATGGCACTTATGAAGAGCGGATAGAAGGTGCTCCCTTGACCTTCAGGGGTGGCGGAGCCGGCCTTGAACACCTTCTTCCCGTCGATGCCCCACGCCGTCACCATCCGGCGCAACCAGGCAGGGCCCGCCTCCGACACGTTCGGTGAGTCCAGGGCAGACGAGTACCAAGCTGCGGCCGGGGGCTGACGAGGCGCCATGGCTCCCTAGGCCGTGCGGTTAGAGCAGATCTGGAAATCTCGGAGGAAGGAAGGAGGGGCACAAGAAAGGGGATCTGAGCAGCAGCCGGAGAAAGCAAGAAGTAGGGCCTAGGCGGATGCCACTCCTTTATCAACCCGCGTGGTTGCTGAGGCGCCCACGTCCAGTCAACCGCCACGCGCCGCCCAAGGCCGCAGGCTGTTAGGGCCTGCAGCGCTTCGCTCTTGCCCTTCCGCCTCCCCGCACGGCCAAGTTCGGGCGCGCCTTGGGCCCAGGGGCTACTGTCGGTGTTCTGGGAACGGGGGTCCCCAGACTTGCCTGCCTGCGGCCTGCGGCGTGGCTCAAAGGGGGGCCCAGCACGGCCCATCTTCACCAACACAAACCCAAGACCCTCGCGAGGGGCCAACCCTCGCGAGGTGGACGACGCGAAGCTTCCTCAGGCACGGCCTCGTCAGGCTGGCTCACGAGGAGGTGGAGAGATCAAGGTGGGGTACCTCACGAGGTGCCCATGACGCAAGCCATGACAACTCAGGGCGCCAGGTGGGTGCCAGCCCGCGCAGCGTCCTCCTTTCCTCTTTGGTACAAAGGGGGCAAGCGCAGCCGCGTAGTACCGAGGCATCAGGCAAAGGTTGCCGTTTTGGTGCAACGAGACCAAGACCAGGAGGACTACGAGACGGAGGTCACCGTGGAGCCCAAGCCGGTGTCATCACCAGAGCTTTGCGCAAGCGAAGACCGCTTTTGTCAGGATAGCTGATACTTGCTGTCCCCCTTCAAATTAGCCCGCCATTGTTGGCTCCCTTCCCGCTCAATATTTGGGAAGAGGACCAGGGCCTCTATAAATAGGACTAGCCACCCACACAACAAAGGGGGGGTTCCGGTTCGGTCAGGGGGTTCCAGTTCGGTCAGGGAGAGAGAGAGAGAGAAAGGTGGTTGAACTCCTCCCAGCAGTTCATCGCCTCAGCCAAGAACAGACCCTCGCGAGGCTGTTCTTCCTTGTATTGTTCATCATCATCAGCCCAAGAGGCAATCCACCACACTACACACTGGAGTAGGGTATTACACCACAACGGTGGCCCGAACCAGTATAAACCCTGTGTCTCTTGTGTTGTTCTTTCCTTAGTTTAGATCCTAGCACGGCGGAGGGGTGCAGGAAGGTAGGAGGCGAAATCTCCGCGCGCACCCCAGTGTTCGAACATCAAGGGTCTGCCGGAACCCGAAATCCGACAGAACCTAAACTAACTAGTGGCTGTCGCTCGGAAACTGAAAACCGGTACACCTGGGGCCTAACACACCAGCCACTCATCATATACTCCTGGCGTTGCACTTCTTCGTCATCGATGATCTATGCACCTGCATCGTCACATGAGTCGATGATTTGCAACATACATATTTGAGCAACTGAAAGATACAGACTTGGCAAAAATAGAAGCAACATACCATAAGCATAAATAACAAAGTTCATCGTACCAAAAATGCCCGAACCAGAGTGTTCTTCGCTAGTTGAGGAGGATGGTTTAATTACATAACAAATAAAGTTTTGTTGTGAATAACTCAAAGTTTCATCATTCAGAAAGTATGGACTAAACGGACTCATTGTCATATATCGACAATAACTCCAACATGTCGTTCCATCCATCCAAGTCAGGGAGATAGTCCCCGAGCTTAGTGAAAGGCTTCAGGTCGAGACGCTGAGTGGCTATGTATGTTCGGCCTCCTCCCGCGACATTTTCCCTTCCTTGTATAACAAACCTGTTTTGTCGAGGACCTCCTTCATGATGACTTGGGCATGTTCATGTTGGATGTGTTAGAACTCAGCTCGAAGTCGATGATTCGAGATATCTCCAACGTTCTTTGCCCATTGCAGAATATGGGCATCGCCGGATTTAGGTGACATGCGAAGGTCCTTATGACCCCGTCTGTACTCTAGCATGTGGTGTAGGACATATAATCCATCACTAAGAGAATCACTTGATTTCTGGATGCAGCAGAAGTCGGTCTAATGGCCGAAGGCGGGCTTGCCGTCCCTTTTCTTCTTGTCCTTGACCTCTCCACCCCGTACGCCGTAGTAAAACATAGCACTGTCAGGAACAGAATTGATGTGGGTGTAATCCTTTTTGTTCATGTTCTTTGACGAGTCCAAGTAAAGAGCATGGGAGTATTGGGGGTAAAGGATGATGAGGACAGCGCGCCCGTCGCTGCACAAAATAAGTACACCTCAAATTAATTAGCCTCCACCGTGTAAATGAATGATTCAAATTGAAGGAAGGATATCCACGCGGATGAATTATAGGGGATGATAAGGCACAAGAATCGCCTCCCTCTCCTTATTAGCGACCGTCAAATCGATGATGTAGTTCCTCGCGTATTCATGATGCTCTACGCAGACTGCCAAGAAGCCCTTGTGCATGTAGAACGGGTCAGCGACACACATGTAAGGTATCTTCTCAATCCCTATGATGTAGTTCATGTACAAGGCATAAAGGCGGACAATCATAAAATCCAGCTTCTTCATGTGAAACATGTCAAAGATGTAATCGAATCGAAGCAAGAACTTGTCCGCGGGGCATGAGTGGACGTACGAGCTTTGCCACGACACGTTAACCACATAGAATGGGTATCCTGGATTTTCCATGGCGATGAGGCTTTTCTCTCTCCGCAGCACATCCTCATGAAGTCTCCTTAGATTGCCGTGTGTGGCCTCTAATGCCACCTTTGGTAGGATTGGTTCACTGGTGACATGCCATTTTGCCGCACTGGGGATAGGTATACGGTCTTTAACCCGAGGCTGCTGAGGCGGCTGGAAAAAAGAAGCATCTTTGTTGCCTTTCCTCCATCTCTTCCTATGCTTCTTTCCTACTGGAAGTTCGTCTATAATACGTTCAGCCTGCGAAGGCGGCATTTCATGCACCGACTCATGACGCTCAAACCCTGAGTACTCATCATAGGTGCCAATATTGAGATATTGTTCAGTGTTATTGTCATCCTCATCCTCATCTATGGTGACGTGATTATTGACTAATGGAGCCTCTTCCTCATCCCGTCCGCTATCACTCAGCACGACAGCCGACACTAATTGGGTAGGTGGGGTGTTGATGTTCATACCTTGCTGAGGCTGCGTGCTCGTGGGTGTGCTCCCGGCCGCCTCCAGACAAAGCAGACTCTTTGGACACAACAGGACCCACCCATTGCAACCACCAAGCCGCCGCAGGGTCTCATCGTCACCCCCCTAGTACCGGAGGAGCCAAATTCTTGTGGCCCGGTTGACACTGACCACGAAAACCTTGAAGATGTTAAGGGGATCGGCCGGCTGTGGAACAATGGTTCCCGTCGCCTTCCCCACATCCTCCTTCTAGTCGCCGATGGTGTACAATATGGTGCACGGCGTTACGTCAGCCTGCAAAGACATGTCTGCGACATGAGACATCCGAAAGGAAACGTAAATGGGAGATTATACATTTATTAAAGAGGGCCGGTGTGACAAATACCATGAGGGCGTTGAGCTTGGCCAAAGACGAAGCACTGCCGAGCATGTACGAGAAGAAGGACGGGATGCAATGAGCAGGTGCTGGAGTCGGTGCAAGACCCAGTGCGGGAGCAGGTGCACGAGCAGGTGCTAATGCTAGTGCAACGCTAATCGAGCTGCTCCCAAAGAAGTCGACAAAGGGAAAGTCCGCTGCATTTTTTTCTGGCTTTTGCATGCTCCAATTGAAAACGGCCGGAACCAAGGCACTAGACATATCTGCAATCACCTGTTTTGCGGCAGCTACCACTGTTGCCACCGTCTCAACCGCAATCTGAACCTTCTTGTCGATGTTTTCTTCAATTAACCTCCTTCTTTGCATTCTCTCCTTTGTGGTCTCATGGTTGTACTTCTTCAACGTGGCGCCGTCTCCGACACCGTGTGCGCGTCCATACGATGGCCGAGTGTCCACCAGGAGTCGTTTCAATATGTTCAACACATGGTTGAATGGGGTGTCCCACTTGGGCCTCGCCAACGCCTCAAACGGCGAGTCTCTTTCCCCCGCAATCCTGTGCTGCTCTCTCTGCAAAAGGAACAAGGATCGTTTACAAATATGACTAAACATGCACACGAATTGATCAGGGCACTAAAATTACCAGCAGTCTCATTAACTCTGTCGTGATCAGGTCCGTCTTGAAAACCTTCTTGACTGAGTCCCAATGGTGCTGTGCCCTGAGGACGTCATGCTCCCGTGGGACGGTGAAGTCCGCCAAGGGGTCTGGGATGCCCAGAATTTCACGTTCCGTGTCCTCCTAGGCCCATATGGACCTCTTCCCACTGTAACCACGGCTTCCGAGGTGGTGGCGCCCCATGTTCCTTTGTTGAATCCCCTTCATGTACTTCAAATTTTTTTTGGCAGCTTCAACCTCGCAAGCCACCTTGAATATTTTAAACTGCTCTTGCGTGATTGTAGGATTATCGTTTCCAATCTTGGAGTAGGGTTCATTTTTGTTGACGATCCGATGTTTCACCCTTGTTTTCCAGGCGGCCAACGTGTCGCTAAACTTGGTCATGGCGTGTTTGTTTATCTTCTTCATTGCCGGGTCCTTATCTAGATTTTCATATTCCTTTTCATCCTGGCCCAGGAACAAGAATATCTGGTGCAACTTCTTTAGGAGGGAGGGCCTCATATTATCTATCTTCTTTAGTTTCTCATCATTGATGGTGGCTGTTGTCCGTACGATGCAGCCTATTTGATTGTCATAGCACGATCGCACGTCCTCGGGCACTATTGTCTCAAAAATGTCGTCGTCCATCTCCGTGACCACCAGTCTAGTAGTCATGAGCTGGTTTGGGCACCGTGGCCTCCTTGCTTTCAGTTCTATACCGGCTTCGCTAGTCTCGGCGCCGGTCTCAGTCTTAGCGCCGATCTCAGTCTCTGCACCGGTCTCAGTCTTAGCGCTGGTCTGCATGTCGGTCTCAGTCCCTGATCCAACAGGTGGGCCCAGCAACAACATCCGTTGATCGTCAGCAAGGCTCAAAAATTTGTCTACCGCCCGGTAGACGTTGTCGCAATCACCAGAACCCTGTCCTTCATCGTTGCTAGCCATGTTTCCTATGATTAAATCTTGTCAATTAATTTAGCCTTAATAAAATGAATAACGACATAAAAAGGACTATGTTTTGCTGGAATGTTGACTCCTTCACGGTGCGGCAAATCCTGGGCACTTGATATGTCCTAGTTTGTAGCACAAGTCATGCCGGAATTCACGGAAAATTTCGGCATGGCCTTTGCTAAAAAGTGGACAAATCGAGCACCACAAATTTGCCGAAAGAGAAATTAATCAACATTCCAGCAAAACATAGGCCACTCGGCTTTATTCCCTGGAAACAACAAAAGGCCACTTGGGAACAATCGAACCACTTCAATGAAAAGATATAACATGACCACTTCAATGAAAAGATATAATCAACAATAAAAGCCTAGGAAGGGATCATCTTTAAAATAAAACTTGCCAAAAAATTCCTAGAAAAATAGTGGTCTTTTCAAAAATCAAAAACCTTTGCAAAATGGTCTTACTAGGCACTTCTCTGCCTAGGACAGAACCCAACTTCTGTTCTAGCTATTCCTCTCTCTCTCTCTTACACACACACATTATTTTCTCTAACCCTTCTCTGCCTAGGACAGAACCCAATTAAATTGCAAAGGAACTCCATTTCTCTAACCCTTCTAACCTAATGCTCTAAAATAAATTTTTCCTCTAACCTAGCGAACCTAGTTAACCTAGCTTGTTAACCTAACGAACCTAATTAACCTAGCTATTTAACCTCGCTAGTTAGTTATCCTAGCTTGTTAACCTAGTTTACCTACATAATTAAACTAGTTAACCTAGCTAGTGCTCTGTCAAATCCCTAAATAAATTTTGTATTAACCTAGATAATTAACCTAATTAAACTAGTTAACCTAACTAGTTCTCTGTCAAATCCCTAACTAAATTTTTGCACTAACCTAGATAATTAACCTAATTAACCTAGTTAACCTAGCTAGTTAGTATGTCCAATGTTTGTGCTATGCATGAGAGAGAGAGGAGGGGTGCTTATAGAGGATGGCTCCGATGGTGGCGAGGGAGGCAGGGGCATCTCCGGTGACGGCGAGGGAGGCAGATGTGGCGAGCGAGGCAGGGGCGTCAAGGGTGGCTCCGATGGTGTTGATGAGGCCGCGCGGCTCCGGTGGTCTCGACGGCACGTGGCTCAGGTGGCTCTGGGGGTGTTGACGTCGGTAGGAGACGGCGGCGAAGTGGGGCGATGGTGAATTGGGGACATGGCTGCGAAGGGGGGCGAGGGATTTTGGGGAGAAGTGGTGGACGAGGGGGGGGGGAGGAACCGCTGGTTAAGTCAAACATAGCAGTAGAGCGTTACTGAAAATGCGCTATAGCTAAGTTAGCTATAGCGCGTTTCACAAAACGCACTATAGCTAAGTTAGTTATAGCGCGTTTCACAAAACGCGCTACTGATAAGCCTTTCTCCTTTTTTCCTTTCTCATTTATTTTTCTTTACATTTTATTTTTTCCTTTCTCCTTTTTCTATTTCTTTCATTTTCATTTACTTTCCTTTTTGTTTTTCGATTTATTTTCTTTTCGTTAGCAGTAGTGCCTTTCTACGTAAACGCGCTGCTACAACAAACTTAGCGGTAGCGCTCTTTCTATAAGAACGCTACTACTATGTGTAGCCTACCGGCTTAGTAGTGAGAATTTTAGTAGTAGCGCATTTAACAAGGGACGTGCTACTTCTGAGTTTGTATCTGTAGCGCGTTTATCCAGGACGCGCTACTGCTATTTAGCACTAGCACCCTTTTTTAACAAGCTCTACTACTAAAGTTCTGTGTATAAGGTTTTCCCTAGTAGTCGGTGCATGGTGGATAGAGGTCAAAGGGCTCTCCTCCCGATGAGCATGCGCAGGGGTCTAATCGCACGCCTCCCATACTCAAATAGCTACCCCGCATGACACCTCCTAGCCAATAAAAAAAGGGGACGCTTGGCGGCACGTAATTGGTAAGTAGAACGCCCACGGTTTCAATAATACTTGTATTTACGATTTGTAACTTGATAGCACTTGTTCAAAAATGACTTTGTTGATTGTTAATGTGTGCGCCTTCGCAAATCGTGCAAAAAACATTACCACAGCATGTTGGTGCCATGTCATGACACCATGCCTAGTTTCATGATTTTCAGGCATGTTTTGGATTTACAGGAATTAAAAAACCAAGTTTCTCAGTGTTTCCAACCGAGCTACGACGCCTAGATGTTTGAATTTCATTCCCATTTCTTGCATGGGACCTAGAAATTCCCCCAAGGACACACATGTGATTTTTCAACCAACTTTGGTGCACCGGAGCATGTGCTTGTAGTTCAAATTTGAATTATGTACATGAAATGCGCAGAAATTAAATTAATGTATAAAAAAGGCCAAACGAACCCGGAATAATCCCAAAATTTAGCATGATACTTCTATTTGGTCTAATCTGCCTATGTAAAAAAATTAAGGCGGGAGATGGCAGTGTGCGTATGTCGTTTCACACATGGAGGTGATATGTTCCCTCGCGGAACCATGAGCCTTCTCGAGAAAAGCTCCGGTTTGCAATAAGCTTCTACCAATGCTTGTCCCAATTCGGCCAAAAAATTTACGACAACATGTTGATGCCATGTCATGACACCATGCCAAGTTTCGTGATTTTAAGCCGTGTTTTGGATTTACATGAATTAAAAAACCAAGTTTCTCAATCTTTCCAACCGAGCCACGACGCCCAGATTTTTGAATTCCATTCCCATTTCTTGCATGGGACCTAGAAATTCACCCAAGGACACACATGTGATTTTTCAACCAACTTTGGTGCACTGGAGCATGTGCTTGTACTTCAAATTTGAATTATGCACATTAAATGACCATAAATTCAATCAATGTATAAGAAAGTCCAAACGGACCTAGAATAATTTCAAAATTTAGCACAATACTCTTGGCCGGGAGGTAGCATATATCATTTCACACACAGAGGTGACACGTCCCCCCTCGGGAACCACGAATCTTCTCGAGAGAAGCTCCGGTTTGCAGGAAGCTTATACCCAAAAACTTGTCCAAATGTGGCCAATTTTTTTACCACAACTTGTTGGTCCCATGAAATGACACCATGCCAAGTTTCATGATTTTCACGCTACTTTTGAATTTCTAGGAATTTAAAAACCAAGTTTTGCAAAGTTCCCGGCCAAGCCACGATGCCCAGATGTTTGAATTTCATTCCCATTTCTTGCATGGGACCTATAAATTCACGCAAAGACACACATGTGATTTTCAACAAACTTTGGTGCACTAGAGCATGTTCTTGTAGTTCAAATTTGAATTATGCACATTAAATGCCTAGGAACTCAATTAATGCATAAAAATGCCAAACGAACCCGGAATAATTCCAAATTTAAACACGACACTCATGTAGTTGCAATTTCACTGTACATAAATGTTCTAGCATACACTTCACCATCCTTTCCCTCCGTAACACCATTTTTTCTTTCAAAACATAGTGAAAAAATCGGGTATACCACAAATAGTTTACTAGAAAGAATCGTGTGGGATCTGACATAAAATATCTTGGCGCATCGTCTTGTCTGGCTTACGCAAGAAGCTTCTCGTCTACAGTCCACTGCCGCGCTTGAACCACACTTGAGCACTAGTTTCTCGTGGCACCGAGCGAAATTTTTCTGCCATCGTGGAAATATCTATCTCCCCACCCCCTCCCTCCCACCAAAATACACATTTCCACCGTTCCTCCTTGTTTTCCAAGTTCAAACCTTCACTACTATTTACTGGCTGCTCAACCTCCTTGCCGGCAACCCTTCTTCATGCAGCGTCACATCCTTGCCGGCTACCCTTCTTCTTGCAGCGACGCCTCCTCGCCGGCGACCGTTCTTCTTGCAGCGTCGGCTCCTCGCCGGTGACCCTAATTCTTGCTGCGCGGCCTCCTCCTTGCCGACCCTTCTTCTTGCTGTGTGGCCTCATCGATATGGTCAGGTAATCCACACCCCACCCACACCATCCTCCTCCTTCCCTGTCCCACATGCCACGGCCTACAGCGCGACACCTTCCGCCGAAATCACTGTCCCCCTCCTCTAATTAAGCACCGCCCACATCCGTTTTGGATGCAGTATAACGTGGAACTCAGTAGCATCTGGCAGTGGAGAAGCAAATTGCGTCCACGTGCGCGCACGAGGTCACTATGGCTGCCATGCATGCCGACTGCCAGATCTTGGAGGAGCACCTCGTCTTCGAGGCAACCGTCAACACCACCACACGGTTGTCTACTTTAAAACAGAGTTTGTGCTATTTTCTCGAGGCCACCGCTAGTGCCTTCTAGTAATTTGTCCTCTGTAATGTTTAGTTAACAGTTTGGTCCAACAATTGTTACATTTCATAGTACTGTTCTCAAGCATTCTTTGTTTTGTTAACTATCTTATCTTCTAGTACATGTTTCTATTCTGCAATGTCGTGCTCAGTTAACTGTTTTGGTTCATTTGGTCTACTGTCCATTTAACTATTTGGTTCAATTCTGCAATTTGATTTTCATTTGTTGTGGGTACAATTTTGTATTGTTATGCATGTAAAATAAATCAAATTTCGCTGTACTCAATACATATTCTACTAATAGTATGGAAACTCTTAGCTAACCTGATCAAGATCTTCCTTATGTGTGTTGTAGGGAAGCAATGGCAGACACTATGGTTTACCATCAAGGTATGCTCATGCATGGTCCTTTCTCTAATAGCACATTATTGTGCAGTTGCAGGAATCATTCTAATATTCTGGTTTCTTACAATTTGGTCTTGCACATGTAGGTCCTACTGTCAGAGGCTTAGACCCACTGTTCGACCCTTTTGCATATGGGGAAATGAGATGTCCATGAATATCAGTCAAGTCAAGAAACTTAGAAAGATTGTTAGGACGAAGAAACTTGTGACGAACAACAGCAAGATCTTTGTTTGCACAATGAAGAAGACATCAGTCAACTATAGGATGGTATTAACTCTTTTACATTCTTTTTACCCCTTGCGCCATTTCAAAATTTATAACAGCGATT
Organism: Triticum urartu; assembly: GCF_003073215.2. Classification (NCBI taxonomy): domain Eukaryota; kingdom Viridiplantae; phylum Streptophyta; class Magnoliopsida; order Poales; family Poaceae; genus Triticum; species Triticum urartu. The sequence goes on from NC_053028.1 coordinate 424,059,272, forward strand.
TATGCATATGTTTGTTTTCAGTACTTTTCAAAGCAGTTTACCGATGATTACCTCTCAAACCACCTGCATGGTCAAGAGGCGAGGAAGGTATTCATTCAACACCCACGGTACAATATTGAAGTCTTCCTGAAAAGGACAAAGGTTGGGCAGGCAATTATCCATGGCCACTGGCCTAAAGTTGCAAGGACATTCAACATCACTAAAGGCTCAATATTTTCCTCCCGCTTCTGCAGCTTCCCAGATGAGATTCATCAGTCTATTTACCGTGTATGATGCTACTTTCCAAAGGTTTTCGATGTTGCATGTGAAACATGGTGCTATTGTGTAAAGGCGTAACTGAGTGCCAAAGCTATCTGAGGTAATTCGATTATGAAATCCTTGTTGCTGTTATACGAATATGAAATATATCATGTGTTTTATAAGAAATGTCAATTTTATTACTACATGGATTATCAATAATAGGCTAATTACCCTACTTATTTGGGTTTTCTATTGTAGACGGTTACTCGAACAGCACCGTGGGCGATGAACTTAGACAACCCACATGCTTCCTAGAAAGTAGGCATGTTCGATTAATTAACAACCCACATGGTTCCTAGAAAGTAGGCGTGTTCGATTAATTAACAACAACACACGACTTCCGGCAGAGAACTGTTTGCGTTGGGCCACCTTGGACAAATGTTTCCACACAAAAAACTGTGTGTGATATACATACAAACAGAAATGTTTTTCTGGGATTCGCCGTGTGGGATGTACATACGAACAAAAAACATTGGGTTTCGATGCCTTGCCAGATCGCACATGAGCTCATTTTGTGTGCTAGGAGGGCCTATCCCCGACGGTCTCTGGGTCGTGTCGAAAGGACCCCCTATCACCCACATTCACTTGGCGATGGTTCCAAGTGCCGTCGCGGAAAGGGGTTAAAACCCGTTTGTATAGCAGGTCTCTGCACAAGTGTTCCTTCCCTCCGCGAGCTCTCAAAAATCGACTGAACCAATTTTGAAATTTAGTCTACTATCATTTAACTAGTGTGGAATATAAAAGGGGAAAACCATAAGCATTGCGAGTATAGTGTTGAGCATGCCATGGCGGATCTGGAGGTGCAAACCGGACAAAGGCAACTTCGCAACCAATGTTTGCTTTCATCTAACAAGTAAGATCCTAAGTGATGGACAAGAAATCACAATAAAGCAGTGGCGATCTATTTTCTTGCTGCGATAAATAAGTTGAGCAGATACGAAAGAGTATCATCTTTGGTGCTGCGTCGTGTGTGCATCTGCTGGGAATTTGACGGTGCTACGGTAGCGATGGCTGTCAGCGGCGTGGAAGAAGATCTAGGAGGGTAGATGGTGGCGGCGGGGGAAATATCCCGGCGCGGTGGATGAGACGGTCGTAGGAGCGGCGCCGGCAAGGTGGACGACGGCGGGGACGAAGCGAGAGGACGGGATGCAAGGATCCTGGTCTAAAGCCGTGGATGAGAGAGGTCGATCTCTTGTAATGGACGATGGCGTTGGGGTATCAGCTCCGGCATGGTGGAGGAGTACGACGGTGCATGGGGTGGCGGACGGAGGAAACTGGGGTGGAGAGGGTGTTTTGGCGCCCACGGAGTACGAATGGGGAAACGGAGGGAGAGAGGAAGGGGGAACCATGTCTTCAGGGTGCGCTTATCTCAAATGCGAGGAAATTTACAAACATAGCCCCCGTTTAAAATTTCCTAAAACACAGCAATATTTGTCAGTTGGGGATAGGACGGTAATCTCACATACACCGAATATTTGCCGACGGAGTTTTCGGCCGACGAGAGTTTGTTTTGGCGCCCACTGTGTATGAATCAGGGAGGGAGGCGATTCCGGCCAAGGAGACACCGTGTTTTGGCGCCCACCGTGTATGAATCCGGGTGAGAGGCGCTTATGTCATGTTTGAGTGAAATTACGTACCTGCCCCTATCAAGACATATTGAAATCGAGCCGGCATGTGTTGCATGTCAGGGACAGGCAGTAATTTCCATCTCCCATATTTTGGTTTCGGGCGGTTACTGCGAGTTTGGCCGCTTCGTTCAATTTTTTGAGAAAAAGCTTGCACATTTACCGTGCCAACTCAATTCCAACCCATTTTATATTCTATTTTTGTTCGTGCAAGATCCATTTTTGATTGGAATAAAATTCTATATACATCATTGTTTTATATATACTTTCAAAATCACAACAAAGAATTATTCTCCTTTATATATATAATATGATTTACAAATACAATGATCTCAAAATCATATGGTTGAATTCAATTTTTTTAAACCAAATTATGTAATACTAAAATGTATGGATCAGTAATATCTACATATTAAATAACATTGATGCGAGTGAAACCATATGAGTATGCATGTTTGATAGATCAATTTTGGTTCGAGTATGAATTACATGTATCATCATCTCGAATTCAAATATTGGAATCCCTTTTATGTTGACATTTTATATACACACAACTAAATATTTGAATCTCCTTTCACGTCCATCTCTCTCGCATGCTCCTTCATGTAGCTATCACTCTCTTTTCTCCAGCTCACCCGCACGCTCACTTCATGTTTCTCCTATTTTCGCAAACATGGTCCCTCGACGTCTCCCTTGAGAAGTGTCACACTCTACCTATCATTATACATTACACGGTTTTCATTATCTCTCACGTCTCTATCGTTCTCTGGTATCACTAGGTACCTATGCTTTTTCACCCCCCCACACACACCTCACTCGTCTTTCACTTTGTCTTTACCTCTAGGGTTCTCTCATGCACCCTATCTCTCTCTAGATATGACTCCTACCACTAAAATTACTCTCTCTCGCACACACAACATTTGTTGCGGTCTTATTTCCGTCTTCATCTCAGTTATAAAACTGACATTATTCATTTGTTTACCGATCAGACAAACTCTCCCCCCTTTCTCTCTCTCTCTCTCTCTCACACACACAACTCCTACTTCCACTCCCCTTTCCGACTACCTTCTCTCTCTCACACACACAACAATCGCTTTTGCACCCTTGACTCATATTTCTCTCAAAAACATTGATCGACTAGCCTCTAGATAGGTTTATACACCCGCACACTCTTGCTTCCACTATCTCGTACATGTCTCTCTTGCGCTTCTTATATCTATGTAGATTTTTTGTCCCTTCTTGAGACACGCCCTCTCGATCGTGCACACACGCACACTATTACCTCATTTTATGGTGATACCTCTCACACACACTCTTTGTGTCTTTTTCACACACGCACTCCATCCTCCTCCTCTCTCCCTCTCTCTCTCACACAGACCACACACACATGGGCTTTTTGCAACAACTAGCAAGATGCCCATGCATTGCGCGGAACATCAAGATGCATTTTTATCAGTAGTTATGAACGAGGGAAGGCCTTATTTGCAAATGTGGAGAGGGGTGTGGGTATATTTTTGAAAAATTGCCATAGTTTCCTTCCTATCTGTCAGATATAAATCAGACGGCCTATATTGCAGGATGGCAGGCATACCATCATCACCAATTCTGTTTTTTATAAGGGTAGAGATATACCACTTCTCGAATCTTGAAACCAACCACATTCCTCCCTTATCTCATCAAAACCGCCAAAGGAATATATTTTGAGTGAAACATAACATACTTTTAGTGATATACGTATTTCAAAACTAGACTCTTTTCTATAAAATTGGTGAATGTTTATTAATCTTCTTTGATCGTGTGGCAACGTATTGGCACATTGCTAGTTATTACTACTGTATTTTTTTGACACCAGACAAATGGTGGAGTACATATACGAAGAGAAGAGGCACACGAACACAGTCAGTTTCTCGCTGTCTCGCATACATGAGAGTTACGTAAAGGCACCATAAACTAATAAACCCTAAAACCGTAGGTGCACAATTGCTGCATGCGCGGGTACCGGGTACATGGTGGAGCGCACCTTTATAGGAATAGTCAGCTCGTCTGTAATTTGATCCATAGGAGTTGATGGTCGAGACCACAGGTGAACGACTTGGAGGCGGTGGCTCACCAGTCGCCACTGATCGACTAGCCACATTTAAAGTATCATTTTTTAGTGGGGTAAGAGTTCCGATCTTCAATGGCGCGTTATAAGTACTGGTTTTTAGAACAATTGGTATGGAGCGAAAATGGAATTCATAACTACTACCTCTATCCTGCTTTACTAGTCCCCATCGTATTTTGGGTCAAAGTTTGTCCATGAATTTTACTTGTAAAATGTGAATGGAAAACGAGATTTTGTTATACCCAAACAAAAAAGAACTAGAGGGAGTGATTGCTCTGACACGGACGCGACCTCCCATAGCGCAGGGTTTGAACCAGTGCGCCAGCCAAGAGGCCCCCACTCGCTGCAGGGCAGGCTGAACACGCCTCCTCATCGCATGCAACCGGCTTCAGACTGCCCCGCCTGCCTCCATTGAATCCGCGCGTGTGCCAGCAATACGTCCTTCCGCGAGCCGACCGGCATTTTAGAACACAATGACGGTTGGCTCCTCTCGTTCGCCCGCTATTTAAACAAGGCCAGATGCCAGGCAAGAACCGCACCATACTGCCGCTCCCCATATCCTCCTTGCACCATTTTCTCCACACTCTCCATAGCATCCGGTGAGCAGGAAGATGAGTTCTCTGGCATAAAAGCCGGCTGGGTACCCCGACGTGCTAGGAAACTCACCGCCCCACCTCCCTCCTCGCCCTAGACCGTCAGTACCATGGGCGAGGCTGCAGGTGGACAAGCGGAGGAGCAAGCTGCCGCTCCAAGATAGCCCCTAGTGCATCAACTCGATGCTCCAGGCCTGCTCATAGAAGAGTCGCCAATTGCTGCACGCCGGCACACGGGGGACCACGACATCCAGTGCATCATGGTTGGCCGCGCCATCCTACGCAAATGTTGGCGGAACTACGGCATGCTGGCGGAGGTGGCCAACACGTCTCCGGCCACCGCCGACACCGAGGAATAGTAGACCATGGGAGCCGCCGCCGCTCGGAACCCATGAATGCTACGACCATCGCATCGCCGGCAGACACCCGGTATGTTGCCCGGTTTTTCTCAAAACATCATGGACCCCAGCCGTGGCTGGCATTAGAAACATTGTACCTACCTCTAGAAGTTATTCGCGTTTAGTCAAAAAAATTCCAAAATATAATTAATTATGTACGGTCTTGACTTGTTGTGCTCGCACATGTAGTAGGAACTAGAGATTTTTTTATTAATAACTCTCCTCACATTTTTTTGGCTTTGAAGTGAATCATGGTTGTGGACATTATCTGTGAATGTGCAGATATCTGTGAACATGAGTTTGATGTGTATGTTGAACTTGGAATGTTGGGCTTGAGTGTGAACTATACCATGTCCAATGCTTCGTCTGTTATTGTTTGGAAAGTAATTGTTGTTATTACATCACCCGAAAAAAATATGTTGTCCCACACCAGTAGATGCACAAACATCACAACAGGCATGCTGACTAGATAAACATATGAACCTAGCTATTATGAAGGAAAATTTGTATTCACAAAAATTTTAGATAGGAGGAGACGCCTAGCCTGCACTGCCTCTCCTAGCTTCTATCTAGCTTCTTCCATCTCTTCTTTGGCTTGGGTGAAGAGAGCATCTGATTGCTCTTTTTGCTTCTTCAGGAACTCAGCAACATTCTCAAGGGTTGTTGCATGCTTTCTTTCAGCCTTTACTAGAGCCACGAGGACACGAATAGTTGGCGACTCCACCTGACTTGTGTGTAATCCAACATCATCTGGGAATTTGCACCTTGTGTCTAATCCAGAATCATTAGGGAATGGGCACCCTGTGTTTAATCCAACCTCATTTTGGAAACATGATCCCGAGGTTGACCATACTTCCCTCCTTGCAGGAACTGCATCCTGACATGAAGTTACTTCTTTTTTAGATCAATACTCAGAGCAACCCAGATCCATTTTGTAGAAGCCAGATAAATAGGACTCGGAGAAGTGAATTCAAAAGGAGAAATATAAAAACAGACTCCAAGGTGAGAACACCCACTTCCTACATCAAGCTAAAAACGTAAGCATTAGGATGATTAAGACTCTTCTTATTACACATTGAAGAACACGAGGCTAAGAGAAACAGAAACTACGACATATACACATCGAAGAACACGAGGCTAAACAAAAGTTATTGAAAGGGTGTTACTTACCAAAGCTTGTTTTACAGGTTTGGTGTAGCTCCTCTTTAACTTGCCACATTCATTGAAGATGTCCCCAATATCCCGTGTTTGGTATTCATTGCCCCTCTGCATGTTCGCACTCCTGGTTTTAAAATCTCAACATGGAAAGAAAAATATATTAATACTCACGCATCTTGTGGGCAACATTAAAGTACTCATCTGCCATTTTAGAGCACCTCCAACAGAAGCGCAACATGTGGCGCATTAAAAAAGCGTTTACATCGCCGTAATAGCCAGTTTTCGCGGGCCGCGGAGTGCTGGCTCTAGCGGCCACTGCAAAAAAATAGCACGCACGCGCCGCTCCAGCGGACACGCTATATTTTTTCTCCTTTCTACTCTGACTCGATACACATTTGACTCTGAGTTGATACTGGCATAGATAGACACATAGATAGTTCTCAGCATTGATATATCATAGATAGATAGAAAAATAGATAGTTCAACTACTCCTTGTTGTCCGACTCTGCCTCGGTGATGTCCTCCTCCGATGTCTCAATGTAGGATTCAAAATACCGATCGTTGTCGGAGTCCCAGGGCGAAGCTGCTCCTAGCTTGATGTTGAATTGAGCGGTCGCCTTCGGCGTAGGCTTGTCCTCGCGATAGGTGGCTCACTCTGCCCTCCTCTTCTCCCTCTCCGCCCTCCTTTGCACGTAGAACTCGCGCTCATTGATGATGTCCTGGGGGAAGTATTGGCGCCACAACACCATGGCTTCCTCGTCCATCTCGGCGATGCCGAGACAGTGCTCCCGCCTCTGGTTGTCGCAACCATCCTCGTCGATGGTAAGCCCCGGCGGAGGCGCGAGCTCCTGCGCCCGCTCCTGCGTCAGCACGTTGGGGAAGTTCATCTCCCTACGAGGCCTCTAGAGGCACTACGCTGCTGCGTCATACGCGCGGGCGGCCTCGTGGGCGGTGTCGAAAGTGCCGAGGCCGAGGCGCATCTCGCGAAACTGGATGTCGGTGGAGAATCCACCGGAGGGGCGCGCGCAAACACCGCTGTAGCCCCAAGTTTCCCGATGGCGCAACAGCATGGTGGTGTGGCGGCGAGGCGAGAAAGAGCGGGGAGAGAGCGGTGGCGAGGCACTGAGCGGTGGGAGGCCGTTGGATTTTATAAAATGCATCGGATGCTGCGCGCCAAAACTAGCGCGCGCTCGGCCGCTTTTTCCCCGTGCGCGCGATCCTTTCCCGACATCCCTGATATCTCTACTCTCTTCTCTACTCTTATTATATATTTATATATATTAATATATATTTGTATTTATCACTACTTCTACTTCTTATATATTATATACCTCATATATATTATATATATCTACTACTATTATAAAAAATAGAGTTGGTGATGATGGTGTGCCTGCCATCCTGCAATATAGGCCGTCTGATTTATATCTGATGGATAGGAAGGAAACTATGGCAATCTTGCAAAAAGATACCCACACCCCTCTCCACATTTTCAAATAAGGCCTTCTCTCGTTCATCCTTTTCTCCCACAAGATAAACTACTCATACAAATGCATCTTGATGTTCCGTGCAACGCATGGGCATCTTGCTAGTTCTAATTTTTTCGATCATTTGCGACACTACTGGTTGCAGATGAAGAACCTACCCAAGCACAGCGCAATACATGAGAGACTCACAATTACAAGGTGATATTCGGTTGGACAATGCAAGCTATAACCAATTAGTTTTATAGGAACAATAGCAACCAGGAAATTTGAAGGGTAGGTATGAACAAAATTGAAACTGCACATGTACTGCTAAGAGATTCAATACAGAGATCACCAATCGAGGAGGAGTACGATGGTCGTGGCGGCCTCTATGCATCATGGTCGGCAACGGGAGTCAGTTCATTGTCCACGACGGTGGTGCTTTTGCGCTTGGCGTCAGCTTCCGGGAAGCAGATCCGAGATAGTGGAAGACGGTGCAGGGCAAGAGGCTCCATCTACGACGATGACGGTGGACCGGCTCCAGTGCGGCGTACGACATCGTCGATGAGGCAGATGCGCTGCGGTGGACGAGTGCGCCGATGTAGAAAGGGAGGAGCACGAAGGCCGTGGTGCCGTGGAGAAGTCTATTTTGTGGTGGGGATAGAAAATGGGGAGTATTCAGGTGTACTACTCTGGGTGCTGGGGTGGGGTTGGCTGGGTAGGGTGAACCTGAAGTTACCAAAACAGCCCCCTACCAACCATCATCCGTAGGCCTGTTCCGAAGGGTATGATGGTAGGTTCGCACTTCTCGAATCAGGATCGCGGGAGATTTTCCCGCCGACCTCAAAATTTTGTAACATTGAACTCCCCGTTTGGCGTGTTGGGTGATTGGGCTAAGAAACTAGCGAGTAGTACTAGTAACTACTAGTACTCCCTCCGTTTTTATTAACTCTACATATTAGGTTCGACTGAAGTCAAACTTCCTAAAGGTTGACCAAGTTTATAGAAAAATATAAACATTTACCATAACAAATATGTATGATGTGAAAGTACATTAAATAATGAACCTAATGGTATTTATTTGTTATTGTATATGTTAATATTTTTTGTTATGAACTTTGTGACAGTTTACAAAATTTGACTTTAACCAATGCTAATACGTGGATTTAAATAAAAATGGATGGAGTACACATTTTTTTCTTAGTTTGTAGTCGAATTAATCATTTGTTGTAATCATGAAATAAATATATTAGGCTACTGACTTCCAATGTAATGGTTTATACAATTCAATAGTTATAATCATTGTTGAATTCCAAGATGTATATGAGGTCTATAGTACTTCACAATATGCTCAAACTCACATAATCCCAGTCAAATGAAAATCTAAATGCATTTCATAGTTATTACTTTGTAGGATGCAAGAAAACCTACCATATCTCTACATGATCCATTATAAAAGCAACATTTTGAACACATCCCAATGTGTGAATTAATTGTGTAGAGAGAGCTTGCGAAGATGGAGCAGATAGGGCGGAAAGATTGTATGTATGTGGGCGAGACAGTAGGAGACAAACCGAACTAGAGAGAAAGACAGAGAGAGAAAGAGAGAGAGAGAGAGAGGAAGAAGTTAGGTCTGTGAGAAAGATGGAGACATGTAATATATGTGAGATGCGTGTGCATCCGGATTTTGTACACGTGGAAGGAGAAGAGACAATGGGTTTGATGAGAGAGCTAGAAAAACATGGACGAGAGGGGAAGGGTCTCATGGGTTGAGGGATTGATAATTTTGTGTGGGAGAGGGGGGTGGAGTCAGTCAGCCGTCGTCACATCATCCTGCTTCCAAATGGCCCTGCATTCTCTAGCGCAGTGTGGTTGCCGTCTTCAATCTCCTCGATGCCCTGTTTGAAGATTGAGGTGGTGTGCATGCTGGGGTGCAGAGAAGCACAAGCGAGAGTGGTCGCCATATACCCTTGGATGGGGATGAATTGTGTGCTCGGGGGAGGGAGGAGTGTGTGTGCAGTGTGTGTGTGTGTGTTTGTGTTTGTGTGTCAGATATTGAGAGAAATCAAACCTATGGAGAGAATGTGTGTATGTGATGGAAATCTACATGCTACATAGGGTTTTCATAAAGAGATTGTGCGTGCGAGATAGAGAGCGATGTGCGGGCCTTGAGGTGGGCAGGGGCGAGGTGAGGGTGTCAAAATGTGTGCGTTGATGCATGTGTTACATGCGATCGTGCGAGGGACGGACGAATCGAGAGAGATGGTTGTTGTGCTACGGATGCTCCTCTCTCTCTATCTCGCACACACACAAGTACAAATAGATGACCTTTCTCTCATGTATAAACAATGTATCGGCATCTCTCTATGTCTCACTCATGCATGATCATTTGCACATTCACACCTCTCTATATCTCTATCACACGCACACCCTCTCCACATTGCCCTTCCTCCACAACACACATATGGACACATACACGCGTTCTCTCTTAGTCACACACACAGAATCAATATTAAAAAACTAGGGCGCACCTAAAATGTCCAAATCCACATAAGCACAAACTGAAGCTAAATTCAAATATATGGAAATATTGTAGCGTGAAGAACTTTTCCGGGAAAAAAAGTAGAGTAATATTCGGCGATTATTTTCCCACACACAAGAAGTTTCGGTGGATGTCCTTCCAGCGTGACACGGTGACGCACCGTTCGATCAACCGCATGGCCGCGGTGCATGCGCTTGCACATGATTCCGTATTGATGTTGTGCTAACTAATATGGTAGTGTAAGCGCTGCCTCAGTCTAATGTTTACGTGTACTAGTACGGTGTTCATTTAGGTTTGACCAACCCTATATAAAACTAATCTAAGCTCCCATACGCACACTCATAAATATGCCGCCGTCGGCATTGCGCATGCTGGTGCCTGCCTGCTCCAGCCGACCATTCCTCGCCCATCACCGTCGTGTCCCCGCCATCCCTGTGCCATGAAGCCGAAGGCTCGCCCGCTCACGTCGTCTGCAGTCCCTCCTCGCGATGCCGCCGCGCTACCAAGCACACAAGCAGCTGGTGGAGATGCGTTTATTCCCACAGCGTACGAAGAGGAGGCCGAACGCATGCTCCAGCATGCCGGCGAGGAGGAGCTAGTGTGTCATTGTTGTCTCCTCCCGCGCACAGGAGGCGCGCATGGTGGCTGTCACGGAGGAAGCCAGCCATGCCCGCGCCAAGACCGCAAACCGAGTGCGGACAAGACCGCAAACCGAGTGCGGACATGGCATCTACCTTCGAGACCTTGAATGCCACATGGATCCTGCAATCTGAAGGAACAATTAGGGCCAGTCGACTGTTGTGAGCCATTGGATGCAACATGGACGGCCAGAAGGGCTTCTTCAACCTCCGAAATTGATGCATTGTTCATCTTATCTCTCAGGCATCAACTTGCGAGCCCACCACAGGCCTAACCACCTGCCGCCGCCGCCCCGCCCTCCCCTGAACCGCCTGCCACTGCCATGCTCCCCCAACCCCGCCATCTGTTTAACCCCGGGCATGATCCATTTTTTCCAGCGAACTACGTTCCACACCAACACTCATAAGATAGATCATGGGCACCCTGCCACCCTAAAATAGATACTGAGGTAGCTTCTCTATCGTCTTCTTCCTTTGCTCCATCAAATTTCTTTCACAAATCGTCTGAGCCAAATTATACTACTAGTACGTATTAAGTACAGTAGGAACACAAAGATACGAGCGGTAGTACCAACTACAAGAAGAACAGTAGTAAGGCATATTAGTACTATAGTACGTACTAAAGAGTTCAAATAATGAGAAAGAACATAAGCATAGTTCTGCCGGGGGCTCAACACAACACACCCATGAAATAAAACTAAGCAACTAGTCCTCTTGACACTGCAGTAGAACCAACATGAGCAACGGCACTGCTACCATACTCGGAGTCTGAGTCCACGTCCTCGTCCCTCTTCCTCTTCCTCTTCCTCTTCACTGACACTTCTTTGCTTGAACCGGACACTGGGCTCTGCTTCTTCATCCAACCCTTGTAGATATTTAAACAAAGGTAGGCATCCGTTGTTGCGTACACGATGTGATATTCTTCAATTCTCTTTGACTCCCATGCACGATGAAACTCCGGGTGAGGTTTCTTCAGTCAAGCATACAAAGGATCAATCATGGTTGCTGCCAGGGTCAGTTTTGAAGGCTAAGAGGAGGACACCAGGCTTGCCTTCTAGGGATCGAAGGGCTAGCATACAACGAGGCCTATCCGACCCAGGACTCTCCTGTTGTTCGTGAAGTCTATAGTAACGAATTTCACTCTTTTGTCCTTGAGGAAGAACTCCAATCCCTGGCACCTAACGTCGGCATGGCTTATGTGGTAGACCAAGCACATGTTATGTACGCAAACCTAGATCACGGCGGGCTTCTTCCTCTCTACCTCCTTTAGAAGCTTCTCGCTTTCTAGGACTATGGTCTACTCAACATCTAGCCCAACGACCCACTCATCCTTTGAACTTTTGAACATGCGTAGGAAGGGAGCAAGGCATGCTTCCACCGTCGCAGATCTACGGGTGTAGATGATGATGAACTCATTGCCGGTGATGGTTCTAACCTGCTACTCAGCGGTGATCATGGAGATTTGGGAGGCCATGGATTTTGGAGGCAGATTAGGAGAAGTTGAATTGGTGTAATGTGAAAGGACGGGATGACCGGGAGCGAACTGTTGTAAGGTAGAAGACGGGGATGAGTAGAGCGTGTGAATGTCGTGGGATGGTGGCTTGCCCAGTGGATAAAAAACGACTGCATGCCTCCAAAGAGTTCTCGAGTACTATGCGGGACCCACTAGATGTCATGTCTACTAGACCCATATCGTAGGCCTGGCGGTATAGCTTCTGCGTGTTCGCATGCCATGTCGGCGCATGCATGTAACTTCACTTAATTCTGTCAACCGTCGCGCCTCCCATGAACTTTGCCTCCCTCACGTGGTCACGCCCTTTGAGACTTCGGACGGCTATAAATGAGCAATTTTTTGCCTACTCCGCATGCACGACACTCCCTCTAGTCCTTTTTACTCCGTGTAAGATTTGTGTGAAATCAAAGTTTGCAAAGTTTTTGACCAAATTTATACTAAAAATATCAATATCTACAATACCAAATATATATTTTATGAAACTACATTTCATAATGAGTATAAAATATTGATTTGACATTGTGAATGTTGATACAATTTTCTATAAGTTTGGTCAAAGTAGAGGTACACTGAGTTCAGACAAAACTTATATGCACAATGTAGACTAGTTCCTCCATCCAGGTGCGTGCCATGTCCTATCTAGTCATCACAACAAGGTTAGCTATTAGAGTACTGCTACCTCCCTTCTAGTTTAAAGGGCTCGATTCAAAAATTTCACCTACTCTTACCAAGTGTAACACCCCGGATGTAACTTGCCATATTTGTAACTCCGACTCTTGGCATTTTCGGTTTAAGTTATGAGATTCCCTTCATGGTTGGGTTTTTGTCTTTGTTTTGCATTTTTTTTTTCATGTCATGCATTTCATATCATGTCATCATGTGCATCGCATTTGCATTCGTGTTCGTCTCATGCATCCGAGCATTTTCCCCGTTGTCCGTTTCGCAATCCGACACTCCCACATGCACCCGGCGCACCCCTCTTGTCTCTTTTCGTGAGCAGGAGCTAAACGTTCTCGGAATGGGCCGAGATTTGTCAAATGGCCTTGGTACACCACCGGTAAACCGCCTGTCAAATTTCGTTCCATTTGGAGGCTGTTTGATGCTCCAACGCTTGACTGGGTAACCACAAAAGCCTCTTTTGTGTTGCAGCCCAACACCCCTCCAAAACAGCCCAATAACCCATCTAAGCCATCTACATGTTCTCCGCCGTCGGATCATGATCGTGTGGGCGAAAACCGCACCCCATTTGGACACTCCAAACTCCCTCTACCTATAAATATGTGCATCCCTCCAAAAATCTCGCAGTCCAAACCCTAAAATTCTCCTTGCCATCGCCGGACACGTCCGGATCCCGCCAGACAGTTCGCGCCGCCGCCCCGCACCTACCGCTGCCTGCCACGTGATGCCGCCCGCCCGTCGCACGCCGCCGGCCCGCTTGGGCTCGAGGGAGGCCCGCCGAGCCCATCGCCCGGTCGACGCCGCCCTGCACCCTCCGCCTCAGCGCCGCCTCCCAGCGCCGGTGACCCCGCCGCCCTTCGCCAACCTCGCCGCCCTTCACCGACCCTGCCGCCGCGTGCCCGGGCGCCGCCGCCTGGTGCCTCGCAGGCGCCGCCCCGCCACCGTCTTCGCCGGATCCGACGCCTCCGGCCGCCTCTCCGGTGTCCTTCCTCCTATCTGTCCAAGTCCGGCGACTCCCCGACAAACCTCGATTTCCGTGCCCCGAACCCTAGATCTGGAATCCGGAGGGTAAAATCGCCTAAGTCCCGAATCTTTGTAATATTTTCAAGCCTAATTCGTCATGCCGTATCTCAATGACCGTGGCTCCAAATCTTGCATATGATATGTCATAATGTTCGCCTCGTTGATCTCTTCATTGTAGGAGCATTTCCATGCATGTTACTGTCCATTATGATGCCATTTTCATTGTTTCAAGATTGCTATAAAATGTTAACTGCTAGTATTTATTAGAACATGGTGATTTGTCATTTTTGTTGGATTTGATGTGTGCATCACATGAGCATGAGTTCTATATCTGTTTTGAACTACAACATGCCATATGTTCATAGGTGCAAGTCTTGTATTTTTGTGAACCAAGTGGTGACTAGAACAAGCATGCAAACTAGGCTGCGTGATGTTGCTGTTTTGAGGGAATTAGGATTTTGCTAAGTCCTTTTCCTGCTGTTATTTTGATGCCATGTAAATTTGATGCTACATTGCGATCCATGCTTATTTTCGGATACTTAAGTAAGGATGATTTGAACATGCGGTTATGCTCTATCCATTCATGCCCCTGGTTGCAATTATGGAGTGCTCTAGCATGTCATTTACTTGCTCTACTTTTGCTATAAATTCTTCCTGGCAGATTGTTAACATGTTAATCAATATTGCCATGGTTGTTGCTAGTGATCCATGCATCCTATTAACTTTATCTTGCCATGTTTAGCTTCAGGAACATGTCTTATTACTGTTGGTATGCTTGTTTTTTCAAGCAATGCTTTGTGATGAGTGGCATGAGCTCGCAAAGTTGCTATCATAATTTTGTTTATCCCATGCTCTGTTTTTCAGTCTGAAACTGTTAATAAAACTTGCTATGTTTACATGGGTGCCATCATTTCTTCTGTGCCTTTTTGGCTCATGTTCAGGAAGGGAGTTTTGTTATATGCATTTAGTAGAATCATGCCATTCTTTTAATTCCCATGATATGTTCCTGTAGCATGTAGTTTGCTAGCTCTAAACAGTGCTTCCTGATGTTGTTTTTGACATGTTAGTATTTTCACTAAGTTTGTGAAGCTAATATCTTTTGCACTTTTGCCATGCTTGTTTGAACCTACTCTAATGTGATTTAACCATAGCTCAGTGTTCATGTTTTGTCGAGCATCTCTTGTACATCACTTCCATATGCTTTGTTGCTATGTTGGAGTACAGTAGCTTAGTTTCTTGTTGCATCCTAAGTGCTAGCATGCTGTTAATCGCATATTTGTGTCATTCTTGTTTTGCTTGCCATTTGCAAACCGTGCATCCGTTTTCGGTGATCTTTATATCGATTTCAACCGAAATCACCTCATCTTTCCAGCAGCATACTTGGTTTGCCAAGTTGATGCCTTGATCATTCTTTCCCTTCTGGAGCACGCATAAGCATTGCATATCATATCTTGCATATCATGCCATGTATTGCATCATGTTGCTTGTGCATTGCACCGTGATTGATT
This sequence comes from Triticum urartu, assembly GCF_003073215.2. Taxonomy (NCBI): domain Eukaryota; kingdom Viridiplantae; phylum Streptophyta; class Magnoliopsida; order Poales; family Poaceae; genus Triticum; species Triticum urartu. The sequence goes on from NC_053028.1 coordinate 424,074,818, forward strand.
GTTGGTCCTTTGCTTGTGTTCTTGATTTGGGTAGAGCCAGGAGACGAGTACATGAACTAGGAACCTATTGAGTACGCTAATGAGGATCAAGCTTTCGACAACTTTCAGAACATTGCAGGCAAGATGACCATACCCTCGAAATCAATTCTATCTTTGCTTGCTAGTTGTTCGCTCTATCGTTATGTCGCGCTACCTACCACTTGTTATATTATGCCTCCCATATTGCCATGTCAAGCCTCTAACCCACCTTCCTAGAAAACCATCGTTTGGCTATGTTACCGCTTCTGCTCAGCCCCTCTTATAGTGTTGCTAGTTGCAGGTGAAGTTGAAGTTTGTTCCATGTTGGAACATGGTTATGTTGGGATATCATAATATATCTTATTTTAATTAATGCATCTATATACTTGGTAAAGGGTGGATGGCTCAGCCTTTTGCCTGGTGTTTTGTTCCACTCTTGTCGCCTTAGTTTCCGTCATACCGGTGTTATGTTCCTTGATTTTGCGTTCCTTACGCGGTTGGGTGTTATGGGAACCCCTTGACAGTTCGCTTTGAATAAAACTCCTCCAGCAAGGCCCAACCTTGGTTTTAACATTTGCCACCTAAGCCTTTTCCCTTGGGTTCCGCAGACTCAAGGGTCATCTTTATTTTAAACCCCCGGGCCAGTGCTCCTCTGAGTGTTGGTCCAACCTATCAACCGCCGGTGGCCACCAGGTGAAACTCTGGGCTGGCCTACTGGAAGTTTGGACAATCCGGTGTGCCCTGAGAACAAGATATGTGCAGCTCCTATCAGGATTTGTCGACACAGTCGGGCGGCTTTGCTGGTCTTGTTTTACCATTGTCGAAATGTCTTGTAACCGGGATTTTGAGACTGATCGAGTCTTCCTGGGAGAAGGAATATCCTTCGTTGACCATGAGAGATTGTGATGGGCTAAGTTGGGACACCCCTACAAGGTATAAACTTTCGAGATCCATGCCCGTGGTTATGTGGTAGATGGGAATTTGTTAATATCCGGTTGTAGAGAACTTGACACTTGACTTAATTAAAATGAATCAACCGCCTGTGTTGCCGTGATGGTCTCTTTTCGGCGGAGTCCGGGAAGTGAACACGGTCTTGTGTTATGTTTGAACGTAAGTAGTTTTAGGATCACTTCTTGATCACTTCTAGATTCCCGAATGTTGCGTTGCTTCTCTTCTCGCCCTTATTTGCATACGTTAGCCACCATATATGCTTAGTGCTTGCTGCAGCTCCACCTCACTACCTTTTCCTACCCATAAGCTTAAATAGACTTGATCTCGCGGGTGTGAGATTGCTGAGTCCTCGTGACTCATGGATACTTCCAAACAGATGCAGGTGCCGAGGATACCAGTGCAGGTGATGCTACCGAACTCAAGTGGGAGTTCGACAAGGATTCGGGCTGTTACTACGTTTCGTTTCCTAATGATCAGTAGTGGAGCCCAGTTGGGACGATCGGGGATCTAGCATTTGGAGGTGTCTTCCTTTTATTCGGATTTGACCGTAGTCGGTCTTTGAGTGTATTTGGATGATGTATGGATTATTTATGTATTGTGTCAAGTGGCGATTGTAAGCCAACTCTTTATCCCTTTCTTATCCAGTACATGGGATTGTGTGAAGATTACCCCTCTTACGACAAAACTACCATGCGGCTATGCCTCTAAGTCGTGCTGCATTGTGGGTGTGACAAGTTGGTAATCAGAGCCATCCCCGACTTAGGACCCCCTACTTGATCGAATCACTGACGTTGTTGAGTCTAGAACAAAATGTTTTTAGTCTTAGGATTATATATATTGGAGAGTAGGATTCTATTTACTCCTCAGTCCCTTCGTCGCTCTGGTGAGGTCTCATGACGTAGAAGTTTTGACTCTCCTCTCCTCAAATTTCACGGAATTTTTTTTAGGATCATGCGGGTATCTTGGAATCGTTCCGATAGTATTGTGACGAGAACATTGTTCTTGGTGCCTCCTGACATTTATGGGTTGTGGCGGTGTCTCGGGAAGCTGAGCTCCGAGGTGTTGTCGTCACAATTTTATCGTTGCAGTTCTGGAATACTTGAGTTCATCGACATCGAAAATCTCTTTTATGCAGTTGTTGGTGAGATAACCTCGACGCCACCCAGTACTGGGGCGGGAGTTCGGGAGTATTGCCATAACTCCTATAACGGATGATTTTCGAAGGTTGAGGTACATGATTTCCGAATGTTTCTTGGTTATGTGTTGAAGGATGGATACAGCTGGATGTAGGAATTGTTAGTTTGGGTGAGATATTATGCTTCCCCTGTATCCCCAACACTTGATTGCATAACCAGAAAGTTTCAGGAGTTTTATAGGTGGGAATTCAAGTAGCTCTAATAGCTCTAGTACCACTTATTTGTTCATATCTGTACCTTGTTGCTTTATTCGTCTACCTTTATCTAAGTGGCTTCTCAATTTAATGGATGTGTGATGATTTACTTTGGAATTCATTCGTTCATCCGTGTTCGAATGTTTATTGTGAAGACTACATGTTGCAATTTCGATCCATTGATTCATCTTGAATATCTGTCTATCAAGATTCTAACGGATGTCTGAAAGCACAAGTGCTCCCTAGGTGGTTTTGATAATTGATGACAACATATCTCTTGTTGGACTAACATTTCTATCTAGCATGTTTCAGATAAGTTCAACAATGGAGTGGCATGGACTAAAGGTTGTGGGAACTCCTTCAAGATGCTAAGGACAAAGGATTGGCTAAAGCTTCAAGCTCAAGACTCTTCATTTTACATTTTAGTGATCCAAGATCACATTGAGTCCATAGGAAAAGCCAATACTATCAAGGAGGGATGAGGTGTTGCTAAATGAGCCTCTTGCTTCATGTGCTTAATGATATGCTCCAAAATCCTCAGCTACTTTCCCACTTCCACATATGACCTAAACCCAAAGCAAAACTCGGACCTACCGATTATTCCTATCCGGCGCCACCGAGTTTCACTTGTCATAAGCCACTGCCAAACCCTAGCAATTCGGTTCTACCGATAGGGATCTCGGTCTCACCGAGATGGGATTGCAAACTCTCTGTTTCCCTTTCATAACTTTTCAGTCTCACCAAAAGAGCGAATCGGTCCCACCGAGATTGCAATGTAAATTCAGTGTTTCCCTTTTGTAACTTTTCGGTCTCACCGAAAGAGCAAATCGGTCCCACCGAGTTTGCCTGACCAACTCTCTGGTTAGCTTATTACCAAACTAGGTCTCACCGAGTTTGTGTAATCGGTCTCACCGAGATTACGTTATGCCCAAACCCTAACCATATCGGTCCTACCGAGTTGCATGTCAGTCCCACCAAAAATCTCTAACGGTCACTAGGTTTACCTTTTCGGTCCGACCGAGTTTGTTGATTCGGTCCCACCGAGATTGGAAAACTGTGTGTAACGGTTGGATTTTGTGTGGAGGCTATATATACCCCTCCACCTCCTCTTCATTCGAAGAGAGAGCCATCAGACTAAGCCTACACTTCCAGCATCCTATTTCTGAGAGAGAACTACCTACTCATGTGTTGAGGCCAAGATATTCCATTCCTACCATATGAATCTTGATCTCTAGCTTTCCCCAAGTTGCTTTCCACTCAAACCTTCTTTCCACCAGATCCAAATCCTATGAGAGAGAGTTGAGTGTTGGGGAGACTATCATTTGAAGCACAAGAGCAAGGAGTTCATTACCTACACACCATTTGTTACTTCTTGGAGAGTGGTGTCTCCTAGATTGGCTAGGTGTCACTTGGGAGCCTCCGACAAGATTGTGGAGTTGAACCAAGGAGTTTGTAAGGGCAAGGAGATCGCCTACTTCGTGAAGATCTACCGCTAGTGAGGCAAGTCCTTCGTGGGCGATGGCCATGGTGGGATAGACAAGGTTGCTTCTTCATGGACCCTTCGTGGGTGGTTGCTTCTTCGTGGACCCTTCGTGGGTGGAGCCCTCCGTGGACTCGCGCAACCATTACCCTTCGTGGGTGGAGCCCTCCGTGGACTCGCGCAACCGTTACCCTTCGTGGGTTGAAGTCTCCATCAACGTGGATGTAGGATAGCACCACCTATCCGAACCACGGGAAAAACATCCGTGTCTCCAATTGCGTTTTATTACTCCAAACCCTTCCCTTTACATTCTTGCAAGTTGCATGCGTTATTTTCCGCTGCCTATACCCTCTTTGCATGCTTGCTTGATATGTATTGTGAATGTTGAAATTATGCCTAAACTCCACTTAAACTGAAAAAGCTTAAAAATTGCAACTTTAGCATTAAGTGTCTAATCACCCCCCCCTCTAGACACATCTACTTCAAGATCCTACAAGTGGTATCAGAGCTTTGGTCTCCATTGCCTTGGTTTAATCACCATTGGAGGAAGATGGATGTGTCTACCTTAGGGAGTCTTAGACATAGAGTGCCTATTCTTGATGGAGAGTATTTTCAAGAGTGGAAAAATGAGATGCTTGTAATTTTTAATCAATATCATTTGAACAAGTATATTGCTAGCCCTTGTGCACCTCATATTGATCCTTTGCATCCTACCCTAGATGAAGATATTGACATGATTCGCAATCTTAGAACTACTGAGCTCATCATTAGAGGATTGCCCAAAAATTTGATTGCTAGTTTTCCTACTCTTAATTGTGCCTATACTATATGGAAATTTCTTGAGGAACGATTTCCCGATCATTCCTTGAAAACTTTGGATGAAATTCTCCATAAATCTGTTGCCTTGAGTAAGATGAACTCTAGTGATCCTAGTTTTGGTAATTGTCTATTTGAACTTACCAATCTTAAGCATGCTAAAGGAGATGTTGGAATCATTAGTGATATCATATTCGAAGCTATAAGAATTCATAAAGGTGACCACTTTGATGATCATTTATCTAATGAATTACCCTCTCTAGGAAATGATGAGTCACAAGATCATGGTGAACATGGATACTATGATGATGATAGTGACTACGATCTTGATGATGCAATGAGACATTTTGGTCTTATGGCAAATCTTCGGGGATATGAGTCAGGAGGAAAGGAATGGGTTCTTGATAGTGGATGTACTGATCATATGACCGGAGATGAAGAGATGTTCCGTGAGCTTGCTAAAAATGACGGCCCTAAAAAATATGTCACCTTTGGTGATAATTCAAAGGGTAAAGTGGTTGGGCTTGGTAAGGTGGCCATCTCACATGATAGTTCCATTCAAAATGTCATGCTCGTTGAATCTCTTGGCTACAACTTACTTTCAGTATCTAGACTTGCTGATTTCGATTTGAATGTCCTATTTACTGAGGTAGAGTGCCAAGTATTTCGTCGAGACAATCATAAAATGGTCTTTACCGGTTTGCGTAGAGGTGATCTTTACATTGTCGATTTCTCTAAAAAGGCACAACCTAAAACTTGCTTTATTTCAAAATCCTCAAAAGGTTGGTTGTGGCATAGACGACTAGGTCACGTTGGCATGAGAAATCTTGACAAGCTTATTAAAGGAAATCATATCCTTGGAGTTAACGATGTCATATTTGATAAGGATAGACTTTGCAGTGCTTGTCAAGCAGGTAAACAGGTTGGAGGAAGACATCCTGTGAAGAACATCATGACCACAAGGAGGCCACTCGAGCTACTTCATATGGATCTTTTTGGTCCCAACGCGTACAAGAGTCTCGGTGGAAATTCTTTTGGTCTAGTTATAGTTGATGATTTTTCAAGATTTACGTGGGTGTTCTTTCTTAATGACAAGTCGCAGGTCCAGAAGATCTTCAGAAACTTCGCTAGGAAGGCCCAAAATCAGTTTGATGTGAAGATCAAGAAGGTTCGGAGTGACAATGGAACGGAGTTCAAGAACACAAATGTGGACACCTTTCTTGACGAAGAAGGGATTTCACACGAGTTCTCGGCTACGTACACACCTCAACAAAATGGAGTTGTTGAGAGGAAGAACCGGATGCTCATCGAAATGGCAAGAACGATGCTTGATGAATACAAGACGCCGAAGCACTTTTGGGCAGAAGCGGTTGAGATAGCTTGTCACGCAACAAATCGCTTATATCTTCACAAGCTACTTGGCAAGACGGCATACGGGCTTCTCACCGGTAACAAACCCCAAGTTGGATACTTTCGAGTATTCGGCTCAAAGTGCTACATTCTTGATAAGCATCGTCATTCAAAGTTTTCTCCTAAATCTCATGAAGGTTTCCTACTTGGTTAGGGCTCAAACTCTCACACTTACCGTGTCTACAACAATTTCACCCGAAAGGTTGAAGAGACGGTAGATGTGAAGTTTGATGAATCTAATGGCTCGCAAGTAGAGCAATTGCCAATTGATGTAGGAGACAAAGACCCTTCAGAAGCAATCCAAGACTTGTCCATTGGCAAAATTCGTCCAACGGAGGTGAAGGAGAGTACTTCATCCGTCCAAGTGGAAGCTTCTACTTCACGACAAAGTGAACCAAGAATTGACACGGAAGCATCCACAAGTGGGACACACCAAGATGAAGAAAACGAGGAAATACATCAAGACGAACATCAACAACCTCCTTCTCCACCACGACAAGAGAACGACAACGTCAACAATGAAGAAGACCAAGAAGAAGAACAAGATGAAGAAGATGTTCGACAAAGACCCAAGCAAAAGCTCTCACGAGTTCGAGCAAGAATTGCCAAAGATCATCCCGTCGAGCAAATCTTAAATGATATACAAACCGGGAGAATCACTCGCTCAAAGACTCGTTTAGCTAACTTTTGTGAAAACTATTCATTCATCTCTAGCATTGAACCTATGAAGGTTGAAGAAGCATTGGAAGATCCGGATTGGATAAACGCTATGCATGAAGAGCTACAGAACTTTGAGAGAAACCAAGTTTGGACATTAGTTGAGAAGCCCGACAACAACCACAACATCATTGGTACCAAATGGGTGTTTCGCAACAAGCAAGATGAAGATGGACAAGTGGTTCGCAACAAAGCATGTCTCGTCGCCCAAGGATACACACAAGTCGAAGGTATGGACTATGGTGAGACATATTCTCCCGTTGTTAGACTTGAGTCCATTCGCATCTTACTTGCCTATGCTAATCACCATAATATCACCTTGTACCAAATGGACATCAAAAGTGCTTTTCTAAATGGTGAAATAGAGGAGGAAGTTTATGTCAAACAACCTCCCGGTTTTATCAATCCTAAGAAACCAAATCATGTTTACAAACTTCACAAAGCTCTTTATGGTCTTAAACAAGCTCCTAGAGCATGGTATAAATGCTTGACCAAGTTCCTTACTACAAGTGGTTTTGAAATTGGTAAAATTGATTCTACTCTTTTTACTAAAAGGGTTAATGGAGAACTATTTGTATGCCAAATTTATGTTGATGATATCATATTTGGTTCAACTAACCCTCTCTTTAGTGAAAAGTTTGGAAACCTAATGTCAGAGAAGTTTGAGATGTCTATGATGAGTGAACTCAAATTCTTTCTCGGTTTGCAAATCAAGCAAACTAAGGAAGGTACATTTGTCTCTCAAACAAAGTACACCAAGGACTTATTCAAGAAGTTCAATATGCAAGAATGCAAAGGTATGTCTACACCCATGCCTACTAGTGGACATAATGATTTGACCAAAGATGGTGAACCGGTTGATCAAAAGGTTTATCGCTCTATGATTGGTTCATTGTTATACATATGTGCTTCACGTCCTGATATTATTCTAAGTGTGTGCATGTGTGCACGATATCAAGCTGCTCCTAAAGAATGTCATCTTAAGGCTGTGAAAAGGATAGTGAGATATTTAATCCATACACCAAATTTTGGCATTTGGTATCCTAAGAGGTCTTCTTTTGATCTTGTTGGCTATTCCGACTCGGATTATGCCGGAGATAAGGTTGATAGAAAGTCCACTTCGGGTACTTGTCAATTTCTTGGTAGATCTCTTGTGTCTTGGTCTTCCAAGAAACAAAACTCGGTATCCTTATCCACCGCCGAAGCGGAATACATTGCCGCTGGTTCATGTTTTGCTCAATTACTTTGGATCACCCAAACTCTTAAAGATTATGGGATCTATGTGAAACATGTTCCACTACTTTGTGACAATGAAAGTGCTATCAAAATTGGTCATAATCCTGTACAACATTCTCGAACTAAGCATATTGAAGTTCGTCATCATTTCATTCGAGATCATGTTGCTAAGGGTGACATTGATCTTAAGCATGTTCGCACCGATAAGCAATTAGCAGATATATTTACTAAACCTCTTGATGAGAAAGTGTTTTGCAGGTTGAGAGGAGAATTGAACATCATTGATGCTTCGAACTTGGAGTAGAAACTCCATTGGATACATGCAAGACATGAGCTTATGACTAATCCATGATACATCTCTTATGATAACTATCTTATGTCTTGGATATATTTGCACCTTGCATGTTGTCTAACCCATGTAGGTGCTTGGTTGAATCTAATTCCATGAGATTGTGACTCACTCACATCTTGAGCAATCTCTACATCACCAAGACTCTACACAATGGTGGTTGAAGACAAGGAAGCACAAAACCATTCAAACATATCCTTTGACAAATTCTATGTTGAGCTTCATGATTGTCATTTTTGGATACACAAGTGCTCTTCCTTGCAAGAACTAACCCATGTAGGTTGATGAACTCAAACTCCAAGTGGTGCTCCCAACTCTTGATGAGCTACATCAACCTTGAGCACCCACACAAGTTCAACTACATGAGCAAGAACCACACCACCACCCAAGGTATGTTATTCCATCTTAGAGAAGCTTTACTCCAAGACATGAGTCAAAGCAACTCAACAAGATGTGAATACATCAAGATGCTTAAAAGAAAAATGGTAACCCCATTTTGAGCTTAAACGATGAGTATGACCTATGATCAAGTGTTCTCACTTGACTCCTAAGTCAATATACTCTAACATAGGTGACTATGTCACCGCCCAACTCTAGATGAAGTTCTCTTGTGTTCTTTTTGTGTGTATCTCATGCATGTTTAGTTTCTTTCTCTTTTTCAAAAACAAAAAAAAAACTCCATCTAGATTTTTCAGTCTCTTCTTTTTTCTTTCTGTTTATGTTCTGCATTTTCTGCATTTAATTCCTTGCAAATCCTTCAGGTAATTCATTGCAAATCTTTGTGAGATCCTACATGTCTAGTGAGCTGAGGTGACAAGTGTTTTTCTCTGTGTGAACTCGGTTTCACCGACTTGTAATTTTCGGTCCAACCGAATCTTTTCGGTGCCACCGAAACATACCACTCGGTGCCACTGACTTCGCAACAGGAAAAACAGTTTGCCACTTGTTCTATATTTCTTCTGATCCAGCTCTACTCAATGAATCTTGTCCTCTACAAGCATCACAGTTTTATCCATTGCTTTGTGCTGCGGATTCCAGAAAGCCCTTCTTGGAAATTGATGTCAAAGGGGGAGAGAGAGATCACATCAAAGCCTGTAGGAGAGAGAGATCACATCAAGGGAGAGAAAAAGTCTCAAGGACCAAACCTACAAGAGAGAAAGTATTAAGGGGGAGAGAGAGACTTCCAGCAGGAGAGAATACTCAAGGATCCCAGATGTCCCAGATGCTTGATGCTTGATGTTCAAGAGGAGAGATGTCACATGCCTTTTTGGGGGGAAAGACATGTATTTTCATTAAGTTCTGTTCATTTGTATCTTTCAGCTCTGATTTTCTGTTCCCTATCTTCTCCCAATATCCCATGTAAGATTCAGGGGGAGCAAGACACCTAAGGGAAAGAAATCAGTCAAATTCATTGCATATCTTTATTCTTTGGGACATGTTGAATCCAATGTCATCCCAGTCTTGTCACTCTCTACATGTCATCCCAGTCTTGGTATTCTTGTGGTTTGTTTTGTTTGCTCTGGCTAGTGGATGTACCTGTGTTATCTAACTTTGTTTGTGCAGGTTCATTCCATCCTAAGCCAACTCAAGACCACAAGGTAAGTATATGCATCAAAATCATGAGTATGAGGAGTTCTTGCTTTCATGAGCATGAAGGTATTTTCCTTGATAATCTTTTGCTCTGATGCATATGGCCAAGATACATGTAACACATTGCCTACTCTGTCATGGTTATGCTCTCACATGCCTCTATATTTCATATTTACATGAGTGCATACATGTAGGGGGAGCCTATGCTTGTTACATGTCCTTCCAAAGCTTTACTTGTTGTTCTTTATATCTTTATCTAAAGCTTTGATGTATGTTGCCATCAATTACCAAAAAGGGGGAGATTGAAAGCACAAGTGCTCTCTAGGTGGTTTTGACAATTGATGACAACATATCTCTAGTTGGACTAACATTTCTATCTAGCATGTTTCAGATAAGTTCAATAATGGAGTGGCATGGACTAAAGGTTGTGGGAACTCCTTCAAGATGCTAAGGACAAAGGATTGGCTAAATCTTCAAGCTCAAGACTCTTCATTTTACATTTTAGTGATCCAAGATCACATTGAGTCCATAGGAAAAGCCAATACTATCAAGGAGGGATGAGGTGTTGCTTAATGAGCCTCTTGCTTCATGTGCTTAATGATATGCTCCAAAATCCTCAGCTACTTTCCCACTTCCACATATGACCTAAACCCAAAGCCAAACTCGGACCTACCGATTATTCCTATCCGGCGCCACTGAGTTTCACTTGTCATAAGCCACTGCCAAACCCTAGCAATTCGGTTCTACCGATAGGGATCTCGGTCTCACCGAGATGGGATTGCAAACTCTCTGTTTCCCTTTCGTAACTTTTCGGTCTCACCGAAAGAGCGAATCGGTCCCACCGAGATTGCAATGTAAATTCAGTGTTTCCCTTTTGTAACTTTTCGGTCTCACCGAAAGAGAAAATCGGTCCCACCGAGTTTGCCTGACCAACTCTCTGGTTAGCTTATTACCAAACTCGGTCTCACCGAGTTTGTGTAATCGGTCTCACCGAGATTACGTTATGCCCAAACCCTAACCATATCGGTCCTACCGAGTTACATGTCAGTCCCACCGAAAATCTCTAACGGTCACTAGGTTTTCCTTTTCGGTCCGACCGAGTTTGTTGATTCGGTCCCACCGAGATTGGAAAACTGTGTGTAACGGTTGGATTTTGTGTGGAGGCTATATATACCCCTCCACCTCCTCTTCATTCGTAGAGAGAGCCATTAGACTAAGCCTACACTTCCAGTATCCTATTTCTGAGAGAGAACTACCTACTCATGTGTTGAGGCCAAGATATTCCATTCCTACCATATGAATCTTGATCTCTAGCTTTCCCCAAGTTGCTTTCCACTCAAACCTTCTTTCCACCAGATCCAAATCCTATGAGAGAGAGTTGAGTGTTGGGGAGACTATCATTTGAAGCACAAGAGCAAGGAGTTCATTACCTACACACCATTTGTTACTTCTTGGAGAGTGGTGTCTCCTAGATTGGCTAGGTGTCACTTGGGAGCCTCCGACAAGATTGTGGAGTTGAACCAAGGAGTTTCTAAGGGCAAGGAGATCACCTACTTCGTGAAGATCTACCGCTAGTGAGGCAAGTCCTTCGTGGGTGATGGCCATGGTGGGATAGACAAGGTTGCTTCTTCGTGGACCCTTCGTGGGTGGTTGCTTCTTCGTGGACCCTTCGTGGGTGGAGCCCTCCGTGGACTCGCGCAACCATTACCCTTCGTGGGTGGAGCCCTCCGTGGACTCGCGCAACCGTTACCCTTCATGGGTTGAAGTCTCCATCAACGTGGATGTAGGATAGCACCACCTATCCGAACCACAGGAAAAACATTCGTGTCTCCAATTGCGTTTGATTACTCCAAACCCTTCCCTTTACATTCTTGCAAGTTGCATGCGTTATTTTCCGCTGCCTATACACTCTTTGCATGCTTGCTTGATATGTATTGTGAATGTTGAAATTATGCCTAAACTCCACTTAAACCGAAAAAGCTTAAAAATTGCAACTTTAGCATTAAGTGTCTAATCACCCCCCTCTAGACACATCTACTTCAAGATCCTACAATGTCACCCTCTTTAGGATGGCTCCTCCAACGCATCAGAATCCGGACCGCAATGATGGGGATTAGTCGAACCCTCCGCCACCACCTTCACCTCTGGAGGCATGGCAAGCTGTCATGGAAGCCACCAATGCCAACACTCAAATGCTTTTGCAACTCTTGCAAGAGCGCAACCAAGGTCAAGGCAACCAAGGAAATCATGGTCAAGGCAACAATCAGCACCAGTTTGCTACCCTCAACCAATTCCTCGCAAACCAGCCGAAGTCCTTCAGCAAATGTGTCGAGGCCACAGACACAGACGATTGGCTCATGGACATCTGCAAGCATTTTGAATGTAGCAATGTCAGGCCTGAGGACTTTGTCAAGTTTGCTTCGTTTCAACTCAAGGACCAAGCTGTTGAGTGGTATCAACAATACAGAGATTCCAGAGGAGGCCGTGTGATTACCTGGGATGATTTCTGCCGAGACTTCAAAGCTCATCACATCCCACCAAGTGTTGCTGAGAGAAAGTGTGAGGAGTTCCGCAATCTCAAGCAAGGCAGCATGTTCGTGTATCAATACAATATCCAGTTTTAGAAACTTGCTCGCTTCGCTAAACAAGACGTTCCTGATGAAAAGATTATGATCTATCAATTCAGAGGTGGCCTCAGAGAGGATCTGCAGTTAGCTCTCGTGCTTCTTGAGCCGACCAAGTTCAATTAATTCTATAACATGGCACTAAAGCAAGAAGCTGCTCAGCTCAAGTGTGAAGCATCTAAGAAGAGAGTCAGGGATGATGTTCAATCTTCTTCTTCCTCACAAGTGGCAGCTAAGCAACAGAAGTTTTGGTTGCCTCCTCCTCCATTTCGTCAGCCCTACCAGCAAAGGAGCAAAGGTGTGAATGGATCTTCCCACCCACCCAACCCAGGCTACCAGAACAAAGCTCAGTCTCAAACTCCAAGGTCAAGTGCTCCTTATCATCGTCCGCTCTCAAAGGTTACTTGCAACAAGTGTCAACAGAAAGGGCACTATGCAAACAAGTTCTTCAACCAAAGGCGCCTTCCGCCTCCTCCTCCAGTGAGATCTTCAAGAAATGCAGTGGTCAAGCATAATTCCAAGTTTGCAAAGGTGAACATGATGAACGCAGCTCAGGCAGAGGATTCTTCAGAAGTGATCACGGGTAATCTTCCTCTTAAAGACTTTCCTGCAAAAGTTCTTTTTGACACTGGTGCATCGCTTAGTTTCATCTCAAGACCATTTGCATATAAGCATGAGTTGGCTTTCCAAGTTTTGCCTAGACCACTATCAGTTGTCTCTCCGGGTAAATGCATGAATGCAAGCTCCATGGTTCGGGATGTTTCTATCAAGATGGGAAACTTTAAATTTCTGTCTTCTCCAATTGTTCTTGGTGTCTCAGATATTGATCTAATTCTCCGCATGGACTGGCTATCTAAGCACAAGGCTCAGCTTGATTGTGCTACCAGGTAGATTCAATTGACACACTCTTCTGATGATGTGATCATCTGTGCCGCTCGGGACAAAACCATTCGACTATTTTCTCTCAATGAGAAGGGCGAGTTGAATGCCATCTCTCAGATTCCAGTCGTTTATGAATAACTAGACGTCTTTCCAGAAGAGCTTCCGGGAATGCCTCCTCACCAGCCAGTTGAATTCGTTATCGATCTTGAGCCTGGTATGGAACCTGTTTGCAAGCGTCCTTACAAGCTTGGACCAGAGGAGTGCTACCTCTTGAGCACTGCGTTGGTTTTTCCCGAAGAGGAAGGGAGGATGCAGAAAAGTAGCGTAAGTATTTCCCTCAGTTTTTGAGAACCAAGGTATCAATCCAGTAGGAGGCTACGCGCGAGTCCCTCATAAGTGCACAAAACAAATAAATCCTCAAAACCCACGCGAATAGGGGTTGTCAATCCCTACACGGCCACTTACGAGAGTGAGATCTGATAGATATGATAAAGATAATATTTTTGGTATTTTTGTGATAAAGATGCAAAGTAAAATAAAGGCAAAGTAAAGAGTAAAGGAAACAACTAAGTAGTAGGAGATTAATATGATAAAGATAGACCCGGGGGCCATAGGTTTCACTAGTGGCTTCTCTCGAGAGCATAAGTATTCTAGGGTGGGTGAACAAATTACTGTTGAGCAATTGACAAAAATGAGCATAGTTATGAGAATATCTAGGTATGATCATGTATATAGGCATCACATCCGAGACAAGTAGACCTACTCCTGCCTGCATCTACTACTATTACTCCACTCATCGACCGCTATCCAGCATGCATCTAGAGTATTAAGTTAAAAATTGAGTAACGCCTTAAGCAAAATGACATGATGTAGAGGGATATACTCATGCAATATGATGAAAACCCCATCTTGTTATCCTCGATGGCAACAATGCAATACGTGCCTTGCTGCCCCTACTGTCACTGGGAAAGGACATCGCAAGATTGAACCCAAAGCTAAGCACTTCTCCCATTGCAAGAAAGATCAATCTAGTAGGCCAAACCAAACTGATAATTCGAAGAGACTTGCAAAGATAACCAATCATACATAAAAGAATTCAGAGAAGATTCAAATATTATTCATAGATAGACTTGATCATAAACCCACAATTCATCGGTCTCGACAAACACACCACAAAAAGAAGATTACATCAAATAGTTCTCCACAAGAGAGGGGGAGAACATTGTATTGAGATCCAAAAAGAGAGAAGAAGTCATCTAGCTAATAACTATGGACCCGTAGGTCTAAGGTATACTACTCATACTTCATCAGAGGGGCTATGGTGTTGATGTAGAAGCCCTCCGTGATCGATGCCCCTCCGGTGGAGCTCGGGAATAGGCCCCAAGATGGGATCTCGTGGATACAGAAAGTTGCGGCAGTGGAATTAGGTTTTTGGCTCCGTTTCTGATCATTTGGGGGTACGTAGGTATATATAGGAGGAAGGAGTACGTCAGTGTAGCAATAGGGGGCCCATGAAGGTGGAGGGCGCGCCTGGGGTAGGCAGGCGCGCCCCCCTACCTCGTGGCCTCCTCTTTTGTGTGTTGACATAGGGTCCAAGTCTCCCAGGTCTTGTTCGTTGAGAAAATCACGTTCCCGAAGGTTTCATTCCGTTTGGACTCCGTTTGATATTCCTTTTCTTTGAAACCCTAAAACAGGCAAAAAACAACAATTCTGGGCTGGGCCTCCAGTTAATAGGTTAGACCCAAAAGTAATATAAAAGTGGATAATAAAGCCCAATAATGTACAAAACAGTAGATAATATAGCATGGAGCAATCAAAAATTATAGATACGTTGGAGACGTATCAAGCATCTCCAAGCTTAATTCCTGCTCGTCCTCGAGTAGGTAAATGATAAAAACAGAATTTTTGATGCGGAGTGCTACTTGGCATAATTTTAATGTAATTCTTCTTAATTGTGATATGAATATTCAGATCCGAAAGATTCAAGATAGAAGTTCATATTGACATAAAAATAATAATACTTCAAGCATACTAACTAAGCAATTATGTCTTCTCAAAATAACTGGACAAAGAAAGTTCATCCCTACAAAATCATATAGTTTAGTCATGCTCCATTTTCGTCACACAAGAATGCACTCATCATGCACAACCCCGATGACAATCCAAGCAATTGTTTCATACTTTAGTAATCTCAAACCTATAAACTTTCACGCAATATATGAGCACGAGCCATGGACATAGAACTATGGGTGGAATAGAATATAATGAGGGGGGTTATGTGGAGTAGACAAAAAAAGAGAAAGTCTCACATCAACGAGGCTAATCAATGGGCTATGGAGATGCCCATCGATTGATGTTAATGCAAGGAGTAGGGATTGGCATGCAACGGATGCACTAGAGCTGTAAATGTATGAAAGCTCAACAAAAGAAACTAAGTGGGTGTGCATCCAACTTGCTTGCTCACGAAGATCTAGGGTACTTGAGGAGGCCCATTGTTGGAATATACAAGCCAAGTTCTATAATGAAAAATTCCCACTAGTATATGAAAGTGACAAAGCAAGAGACTCTCTATCATGAAGATTACGATGCTACTTTGAAGCACAAGTGTGGAAAAAAGGATAGTAGCATTGCCCCTTATATATATTGGCATTTTTTTATTTGGCCCTTCCTTTTTTTCTTTTTGGGACAATGCTCTATTAATGATGATCATCACACTTCTATTTATTTACAAATCAATGATTACAACTCAATACTAGAACAAAGTATGACTCTATATGAATGCCTGCGGTGGTGTACCGGGATATGCAATGGACCAAGAGTGACATGTATGAAAGAATTATGAACGGTGGCCTTGCCACAAATACAATGTCAACTACATGATTATGCTAAGCAATATGACAATGATGAATGTGTCATGATGAACGGAATGGTGGAAAGTTGCATAGCAATATATCTCGGAATGGCTATGGAAATGCCATAATAGGTAGGTATGGTGGCTGTTTTGAGGAAGATATAAGGAGGTTTATGTGTGAAAGAGCGTATCATATCATGGGGTTTGGATGCACCGGCGAAGTTTGCGCCAACTCTCAATGTGAGAAAGGGCAATGCATGGTATCGAAGAGGCTAGCAAGGATGGAAGGGTGAGAGTGCGTATAATCCATGGACTCAACATTAGTCATAAAGAACTCACATACTTATTGCAAAAATCTACAAGTCATCAAAAACCTCGGCACTACGCGCATGCTCCTAGGGGGATAGATTAGTAGGAAAAGACCATCGCTCGTCCCAGACCGCCACTCATAAGGAGGAAAATCAAATAACACCTCATGTTTCAAATTTGTTACATAAAGTTTACCATACATGCATGCTACGGGACTTGCAAACTTCAACACAAGCATTTCTCAATTTCACAACCACTCAACTAGCACGATTTTGATATTATAACCTACATATCTCAAAACAATCATCAAGTATCAAACTTCTCTTAGTATTCAAAACACTCTTAAGAAAATTTTACTAACTTTGAATACCTAGGATATTAGGATTTTAAGCAAATTACCATGCTATTAAGACTCTCAAAATAATCTAAGTGAAGCATGAGAGATCAATAGTTTCTATAAAACAAATCCACCACCGTGCTCTAAAAGATATAAGTGAAGTACTAGAGCAAAACTATATAACTCAAAAGATATAAGCGAAGCACATAGAGTATTCTAACAAACTCCAAATTATGTATGGCTCTCTAAAAAGGTGTGTACAGCAAGGATGATTGTGGTAAACTAACAAATAAAGACTCAAATCATACAAGACGCTCCAAGCAAAACACATATCATGTGGCGAATAAAAATATAGCTCCAAGTAAAGTTACCGATAGAAGTAGACGAAAGAGGGGATGCCTTCCGAGGCATCCCAAAGCTTTGGATTTTAGGTGTCCTTATATTATCTTGGGGGTGCCATGGGAAGCCCCAAGGTTAGGCTCTTGCCACTCCTTGTTCCATAATCCATCAAATCTTTACCCAAAATGTAAAAACTTCACAACACAAAACTTAAAGTAGAAAATCTCGTGAGCTCTGTTAGCGAAAGAAAATAAAAGACCACTTCAAGGTACTGTAATGAACTCATTCATTATTTATATTAGTGTTATACCTTATGTATTCCAACTTCTCTATTGTCGGGGGTTTGGTGCGACATATGCCAACGGATGGCTTATCATGGTGGGGGCGAGTAGAACGTCGCCGGTGCTTGGAAACGGGATGATGCAAAGACATGCACGTCGGCGAATCTTACCCAGCTTCGGGGCTCTCCGGGGAGATAATACCCCTACTGCTGCTCTGCGGGGTCTTCGCATGATCACTATGGTCAAGTGTTTACACGGTTGCTCCTTGAGCTGTGTATGGTGGTAGGAGAGGGCAAGGCTAGCTCTCTCCCTCTATCTGGTGAGGTATAGAACTACTGGGATCCCACCCTTTGCATGGGTGCCCCGGGGTTTATATAGGCCTACCCCCCAGGGGTACAATGGTAATGTGACTGGGCGCGGGCCCAGCCGTCAGTGTCTCCGACCTCGGACTTCTTCGCCGACTGCTGGGCCCCGCTGACTGGTCTGGTACGGAGCCGACAGGCCGCGTCCGCCGCGGGCGGGTCTTGCCGGCTGCTGATTACTGTAGCCGTGCTCCTGATGATCCAAGCTTGGTCATGGGGTCGTGGCGACAGCCCCGCCGCCTGGCAGGCAATCACTGTGGCCACTCCCCATCTCTTCATGATTAATGGCGCGTGGGCCCGGGGGAGGGCTCGGCCGACTCCCCCGGGCCGACTCCCGTTGGGTCCGACTGGCGGTGCCCCCGCCGTTTCCCGAGGTCTCGCTGGCTGGTGGGCCCTGTTGCCTCCAGGCCGTACAGACAAGCCGTCGTGGGTGCAGGACCAGGTATAGTGGTGCTGATGTCAGGGCTGGCTGGGCAACAGTGCCATGCCGCAGGGAGATCTCCCCAAGTACGGCGCGCTGTAGCCATGCCTGCCCTTGGTAAGGGGCGGGGAGGGGGCTTCATTGTAGCCACGCCCCCGCCCCGTCCCCCTCGATGAGGTCATGGTTTTTTGGAATCGCCGACCGACTCCCCAAAGCCGGCTTCTCTGGAAGTTGTCCTTGGGACTCGGCTGTGAGCGGGCAGTCGGCCGCCTTGCCGTAGACTCCCCAGGAGGCGGCTCTTTGCCCTGTGGTCTTGAGGGGCGCAGCCTGCCCCAATGTCTTGAAAGGTCGTGGGGCTCGGGTTGGCCTACCCGTGGCCCATTACTCTGACATCTATGGTTTTATAAACTATTTTACTAGCCATAGATTCATCAAAATAAGCAAACAACACACGAAAAACAGAATCTGTCAAAAACAGAACAGTCTGTAGTAATCTGTAGCTAGCGCAAGATCTGGAAACCCAAAAATTAAAAATAAATTTCTGGACGTGAGTAATTTATCTATTAATCATCTGCAAAAATAATTAACTAAATAAAAATTTCCAAATAAAAATGGCAGTAGTTCTCGTGAGCGCTAAAGTTTCTGTTTTTTACAGCAAGTGTAACAACACTTTCCCCAAGACTTCCCAACGGTTCTACTTGGCGCAAACACTAATTAAACACAAAAAACACAACCAAAACATAGGCTAGATAAATTATTTATTAATAAATAGGAGAAAAAAGAAAGGAATAAAAATAAAATTGGCTTGCCTCCCAACAAGCGCTATCGTTTAACGCCCCTAGCTAGGCATAACAAGCAAGGATAGATCTAGGTATTGTCATCTTTGGTAGGAAATCCATAAGTGGCTCTCATAATATATTCATAAGGTAATTTAATTTTATTTCTAGGAAAGTGTTCCGTGCCTTTCCTTAATGGAAATTGGAATCTAATATTTCCTTCCTTCATATCAATAATTGCACCAATCGTTCTACGGAAAGGTCTACCAAGAATAATAGGACATGAAGGATTGCAATCTATGTCAAGAACAATAAAATCTACGGGCACATAATTCCTATTTGCAACAATAAGAACATCATTAATTCTTCCCATAGGTTTCTTAATAGTGGAATCCGCAAGGTGCAAGTTTAAAGAGCAATCATCAAAATCACAGAAACCTAACAAATCACACAAAGTCTTTGGAATCGTGGAAACACTAGCACCCAAATCACATAAAGCATAGCATTCATGATCTTTAATTTTAATTTTAATAGTTGGTTCCCACTCATCATAAAGCTTTCTAGGGATAGAAACTTCCAATTTAAGTTTATCTTCATAAGATTGCATCAAGGCATCAACGATATGTTTAGTAAATGCTTTATTTTGACTATAAGCATGAGGAGAATTTAGCACGGATTGTAACAAGGAAATACAATCAATCAAAGAGAAATTTTCATAGTTAAATTCCTTGAAATCCATAATAGTGGGTTTAGCAACATCTAGGGTTTTAATTTCTTCAATCCCACTTTTATCAATTTTAGCATCAAGATCGACAAATTCCGAATTCTTGGAACGCCTTCTAGGTAAATGTGGATCATATTCAGTACCATCATTATCAAGATTCATATTGCAAAACAAAGATTTAATAGGGGACACATCAATAACTTTTAGATCTTCATCATTATTTTCATAGGAACTAGAAGAACACGCTCTTATAAAGGCATCTTTCTTAGCACGCATCCTAGCGGTTCTTTCTTTGCACTCATCAATGGAAATTCTCATGGCTTTGAGAGACTCATTGACATCATGCTTAGGTGGAATAGAACTAAGTTTCAAAGAATCAACATCAAGAGTAATTCTATCAACGTTCATAGCCAAATCATCAATCTTAAGCATTTTTTCTTCAATCAAAGCATTGAAATTCTTTTGCGAAGTAATAAATTCTTTAATATTAGATTAAAAATCAGAGGGCATATTATTATAATTTCCATAAGAATTGTTGTAGGAATTACCATTATTATTAGAGGGATTACTAGGATAAGGCCTAGGGTTGAAATTTCCTCTATAAGTGTTGTTACCAAAATTGTTCCTACCAACAAAATTCACATCCATAGATTCATTATTATTCTCAATCAAAGTAGACAAGGGCATATCATTAGGATCAGAAGAAACACTCTTATTAGCAAATAATTTCATAAGTTCATCCATCTTTCCACTCAACACATTAATTTCTTCTATCGCATGCACCTTTTTATTAGTAGATCTTTCAGTATGCCATTGAGAATAATTAACCATAATATTATCTAGGAGTTTAGTAGCTTCTCCTAAAGTGATTTCCATAAAAGTGCCTCCCGTGGCCGAATCTAAAAGATTTCTAGAAGCAAAAATCAATCCGGCATAAAAATTTTGTATAATCATCCACAAATTTAAACCATGAGTAGGGCAATTATGTATCATTAGTTTCATTCTCTCCCAAGCTTGTGCAACATGTTCATGATCAAGTTTCTTAAAATTCATAATATCGTTTCTAAGAGAGATGATCTTAGCGGGAGGAAAATACTTAGAGATAAAAGCATCTTTGCACTTATTCCATGAATCAATACTATTTTTAGGCAAAGACAAAAACCAAGCTTTAGCACGATCAATAAGCGAAAAAGGAAATAGCTTTAGTTTAACAATATCATTATCCACATCTTTCTTCTTTTGCATGTCACACAAATCAACGAAGCTATTTAGGTGGGTAGCGACATCTTCACTAGGAAGGCCGGAAAACTGATCTTTCATGACAAGATTCAGCAAAGCAGTATTAATTTCACAAGATTCAGCATCGGTAAGAGGAGCAATCGGAGTGCTCACAAAATCATTATTGTTGGTATTGGTGAAGTCACATAATTTAGTATTATCTTGAGCCATCGTGACAAGAAAGCAACTAACACACAAGCAAACAAAAAGCAAGCGGGCAAAAGGAGGCAAATAGAGAAAGAGATGGAGGATAGAGAGAGAGGGCGAATAAAACGGCAAGGGTGAAGTGGGGGAGAGGAAATCGAGAGGCAAATGGCAAATAATGTAATGCGGGAGATAAGGGTATGTGATGGGTACTTGGTATGTTGACTTTTGCGTAGACCTTCCCGGCAACGGTGCCAGAAATCCTTGTTGCTACCACTTGAGCACTGCGTTGGTTTCCCCGAAGAGGAAGGGATGATGTAGCAAAGTAGCGTAAGTATTTCCCTCAGTTTTTGAGAACCAAGGTATCAATCCAATAGGAGGCTACGCGCCAGTCCCTCGTACCTGCACAAAACAAATAAATCCTCGCAACCAACGCGAATAGGGGTTGTCAATCCCTACACGGCCTTAAGCAAGATGACATGATGTAGAGGGATAGAATCATGCAATATGATGAAAACCCCATCTTGTTGTCCTCGATGGCAACAATACAATACATGCTTGCTACCCCTACTGTCACTGGGAAAGGACAATGCAAGATTGAACCCAAAGCTAAGCACTTCTCCCATTGCAAGAAAGATCAATCTAGTAGGCCAAACCAAACTGGTAATTCGAAAAGACTTGCAAAGATAACCAATCATACATAAAAGAATTCAGAGAAGATTCAAATATTATTCATAGATAGACTTGATCATAAACCCACAATTCATCGGTCTCAACAAACACATCACAAAAAGAAGATTACATCAAATAGTTCTCCACAAGAGAGGGGGAGAACATTGTATGGAGATCCAAAAAGAGAGAAGAATCCATCTAGCTAATAACTATGGACCCGTAGGTTTGAGGTAAACTACTCACACTTCATCGGAGGGGCTATGGTGTTGATGTAGAAGCCCTCCGTAATCTATGCCCCCTCCGGCGGAGCTCCGGAACAGGCCCCAAGATGGGATCTCGTGGATACAGAAAGTTGCGGCAGTGGAATTAGGTTTTTGGCTCTATTTCTGATCGTTTGGGGGTACGTAGGTGTATATAGGAGGAAGGAGTACGTCGGTGGAGAAACAGGGGGCCCACGAGGGTGGAGGGCGCGCCTGGGGTAGGCAGGCGCGCCCCCTACCTCATGGCCTCCTCTTTTGTGTCTTGACGTCGGGTCCAAGTCTCCCAGGTCTTGTTCGTTGAGAAAATCATGTTCCCAAAGGTTTCATTCCGTTTGGACTCCATTTGATATTCCTTATCTTCGAAACCCTAAAACAGGCAAAAAACATCAATTCTAGGCTGGGCCTCCGGTTAATAGGTTAGTCCCAAATGTAATATAAAAGTGGATAATAAAGCCCAATAATGTCCAAAACAGTAGATAATATAGCATGGAGCAATCAAAAATTATAGATACATTGGAGACGTATCAAGGAGTTGAAGGAATTGAAGAAAGGACTCGATGAACAAGAGTGTATGGGTCTGATCAGACCGAGTTCATCTCCATGGGGTTGTGGTGTTCTTTTTGTCCAGAAGAAGGATGGAACGGAACGACTCTGCGTCGACTACCATCCATTGAACAAGAAGACAATAAAGAACAAGTATCCACTTCCCAACATCAATGAGCTATTCGAGCAACTTAAAGGTGCTAAAGTATTCTCCAAGCTTGACCTCCATATGGGTTATCATCAGATTCGCATTCGTGAACAAGATATCCCCAAGACATCATTTAGAACAAGCTATGGTTCTTATGAATATACTGTCATGTCTTTCGGCCTTGTCAATGCTCCTCCAACGTTCTCTCGCATGATGAACTTCATCTTCAACCCCTACACAAATGATTTTGTCCTGGTGTATCTCGATGATATCTTGGTCTTCTCCAAGAATAAGGAGGATCATGCCAAGCATTAGAGATTGGCGCTTGACAAACTCAGAGAGCATCAATTCCATGCGAAGTTTTCCAAGTGTGAGTTCTGGCTTGACGAAGTTCTTTACCTTGGTCATATCATCTCTACCAAAGGCATCGTTGTTAATCCCGACAAGGTGTCTGCAATTGTGAATTGGGAACCTACTCAAAATGTCCGGGGTATAACAATCACTTGATTCAACTGGGAGTTAATCTTCCGGATGATAGTGTCATTGACAGAATTCTTCAATCACTGCCACGAAGCTACAAGAGCTTCGTGATCAACTATAATATGCAAGGGATGGATAAGACAATTCTCGAGCTCTTTGCAATGCTAAAGGCTGTGGAGGTATAAATCAAGAAGGAGCATCAAGTGTTGATGGTCAACAAGACCACCAGTTTCAAGAAAAAGTGTAAAGGGAAGAAGAAGGGGAACTTCAAGAAGAACGGCAAACAAGTTGCTGCTCAGGAGAAGAAACCCAAGTCTGGACCTAAGCCTAAGACTGAGTGCTTCTACTGCAAACAGACTAGTCACTGGAAGCGGAACTGCCCCAAGTATTTGGCGGATAAGAAGGATGGCAAGGTGAACAAAGGTATATGTGATATACATGTTATTGATGTGTACCTTACTAATGCTCGCAGTAGCACCTGGGTATTTGATACTGGTTCTCTTGCTAATATTTGCAACTCGAAACAGGGACTACGGATTAAGCGAAGATTAGCTAAGGACGAGGTGATGATGCC
Organism: Triticum urartu; assembly: GCF_003073215.2. Classification (NCBI taxonomy): domain Eukaryota; kingdom Viridiplantae; phylum Streptophyta; class Magnoliopsida; order Poales; family Poaceae; genus Triticum; species Triticum urartu. The sequence goes on from NC_053028.1 coordinate 424,098,780, forward strand.
CGTGGGAAATGGTTCCAAAGTCGATGTGATCACGGTCGGCACGCTACCTCTACATCTACCTTCGGGATTTGTTTTAGACTTGAATAATTGTTATTTGGTGCCAGCGTTGAGCATGAACATTATATCTGGATCTTGTTTGATGCGAGGCAGTTATTCATTTAAATCAGAGAATAATGGTTGTTCTATTTATATGAGTAATATCTTTTATGGTCACGCACCCTTGAAGAGTGGTCTGTTTTTTATTAAATCTCGATAGTTGTGATACACATATTCATAATATTGAAGCCAAAAGATGCAGAGTTGATAATGATAGTGCAACTTATTTGTGGCACTGCCGTTTGGGTCATATTGGTGTAAAGCGCATGAAGAAACTCCATACTGATGGACTTTTGGAATCACTTGATTATGAATCACTTGGTACTTGCGAACCATGCCTCATGGGCAAGATGACTAAAACACCATTCTCCGGAACAATGGAGCGAGCAACAGATTTGTTAGAGATCATACATACTGATGTATGTGGTCCTATGAATATTGAGCCTTGCGACGGGTATCGTTATTTTCTCACCTTCGCAGATGATTTTAGCAGATATGGGTATATCTACTTAATGAAACATAAGTCTGAAACATTTGAAAAGTTCATATAATTTCAGAGTGAAGTGGAAAATAATCGTAACAAGAAAATAAAGTTTCTACGATCTGATCATGGAGGAGAATATTTGAGTTACGAGTTTGGTCTACATTTGAAACAATGCGGAATAATTTCGCAACTCACGCCACCTGGAACACCACAGCGAAATGGTGTGTCCGAATGTCGTAATCGTACTTTACTAGATATGGTGCGATCTATGATGTCTCTTACTGATTTACCACTATCGTTTTGGGGTTATGCTTTAGAGACGGCTGCATTCACGTTAAATAGGGCCCCATTGAAATCCGTTGAGATGATGCCTTATGAACTATGGTTTGGCAAGAAACCAAAGTTGTCGTTTTTTAAAGTTTGGGGCTGCAATGATTATGTGAAAAAGCTTCAACCTAATAAGCTCGAACCCAAATCGGAAAAATGTGACTTCATAGGATACCCAAAGGAAACTGTTGGGTACACCTGCTATCACAGATCTGAAGGCAAGAAATTTGTTACTAAGAATGGATCCTTTCTAGAGAAGGAATTTCTGTCGAAAGAAGTGAGTGGGAGGAAAGTAGAACTTGATGAGGTAACTATACCTGCTCCCTTATTGGAAAGTAGTTCATCACGGAAACTGGTTCCTGTGACAACTACACCAATTAGTGAGGAAGCTAATGATGTTCATCATGAAGCTTCAGATCAAGTTACTACCGGACCTCGTATGTCACCCAGAGTAAGATCTGCACCAGAGTGATACGGTAATCCTATTCTGGAGTTCATGTTACTTGACCAAGGGGAACCTACGAACTATGAAGAAGCGATGGTGAGCCCAGATTCCGCAAAATGGCTTGAGGCTATGAAATCTGAGATGGGATCCATGTATGAGAACAAAGTATGGACTTTGGTTGACTTGCCCAAAGATCGTCAAGCCATAGAGAATAAATGGATCTTCAAGAAGAAGACTGAAACTGACGGTAATGTTACTAACTACAAAGCTCGACTTGTTCCGAAAGGTTTTTGACAAGTACAAGGAGTTGACTACGATGAGACTTTCCCACCCGCAGCGATGCTTAAGTCTGTCCGAATCATGCTAGCAACTGCCACATTTTATGATTTTGAAATTTGGCAAATGGATGTAAAAACTACATTCCTGAATGGATTTCTGGAAGAAGAGTTGTATATGATGCAACCAGAAGGTTTTGTTGATCCAAAGGGAGCTAACAAAGTGTGCAAGCTCCAGCGGTACATTAATGGACTGGTGCAAGCCTCTCGGAGTTGGAATAAACGTTTTGATAGTGTGATCAAAGCATATGGTTTTATACAGACTTTTGGAGAAGCCTGTATTTACAAGAAAGTAAGTGGGAGCTCTGTAGCATTTCTGATATTATATGTGGATGACATATTGCTAATTGGAAATGATATAGAATTTCTGGATAGCATAAAAGGATACTTGAATAATAGTTTTTCAATGAAATACCTCGGTGAAGCTGCTTACATATTGGGCATCAGGATCTATCGAGATAGATCAAGATGCTTAATTGGACTTTCACAAAGCACATACCTTGACAAAGTTTTGAAAAAGTTCAAAATGGATCAAGCAAAGAAAGGGTTCTTGCATGTGTTACAAGGTGTGAAGTTGAGTCGGACTCAATGCTCGACCACTTCAGAAGATAGAGAGAAAATGAAAAGTGTTCCCTATGCTTCGGCAATAGGCTCAATCATGTATGCAATGCTGTGTACCAGACCTGATGTGTGCCTTGCTATTAGCTTAGTAGGGAGGTACCAAAGTAATCCAGGAATGGATCACTAGACAGCGGTCAAGAACATCCTGAAATACCTGAAAAGGACTAAGGATATGTTTCTTGTTTATGGAGGTGAAAAAGAGCTCGTCGTAAATGGTTACGTCAATGCAAGCTTTGACACTAATCCAGACGATTCTAAATCGCAAACCAGATACGTGTTTATATTGAACGGTGGAGCTGTCAGTTGGTGCAGTTCTAAACAAAGCGTCGTGGCGGGATCTACGTGTGAAGCGGAATACATAGTTGCTTTGGAAGCAGCAAATGAAGGAGTCTAGATGAAGGAGTTCATATCCGATCTAGGTGTCATATCTATTGCATCGCGACCAATGAAAATCTTTTGTGACAATACTGGTGCAATTGCCTTGGCAAAGGAATCCAGATTTCACAAGAGAACCAAGCACATCAAGGGACGCTTCAATTCCATCCGGGATCAAGTCCAGGTGGGAGACATAGAGATTTGCAAGATACATATGGATCTGAATGTGCAGACTCGTTGACTAAGCCTCTTCCACGAGCAAAACATGATCAACACCAAGACTCCATGGGTGTTAGAATCATTACTATGTAATCTAGATTATTAACTCTAGTGCAAGTGGGAGACTGAAGGAAATACTCCCTAGAGGCAATAATAAAGTTATTATTTATTTCCTCATATCACGATAAATGTTTATTATTCATGCTAGAATTGTATTAACCAGAAACATAATACATGTGTGAATACATAGACAAACATTGTGTCACTAGTATGCCTCTACTTGACTAGCTCGTTGATCAAAGATGGTTGAGTTTCCTAGCCATAGACATGAGTTGTCATTTGATTAATGGGATCACATCATTAGGAGAATGATGTGATTGACTTGACCCATTCCATTAGCTTAGCACTTGATCATTTAAGTTTACTGCTATTGCTTTCTTCATGACTTATACATGTTCCTATGACTATGAGATTATGCAACTCACGATTACCCGAGGAACACTTTGAGTGCTACCAAACATCACAACATAACTGGGTGATTATAAAGTTGCTCTACAGGTGTCTCCGATCGTACTTGTTGAGTTGGCGTAGATCGAGATTAGAATTTGTCACTCCGATTGACGAAGAGGTATCTCTGGGCCCTCTCGATAATGCACATCACTATAAGCCTTTCAAGCAATGTGACCAATGAGCTTGTTCCGGGATGATGCATTATGGAACGATTAAAGAGACTTGCCGGTAAGGAGATTGAGCTAGGTATTGAGATACCGACGATCGAATCTCGGGAAAGTAACATACCGATGACAAAGGGAACAACGTATGTTGTTATGCGGTTTGACTGATAAAGATCTTCATAGAATATGTAGGAGACAATATGAACATCCAGGTTCCGCTATTGGTTATTGATCGGAGACGTGTCTCGGTCATGTCTACATAGTTCTCGAACCCGTAGGGTCCGCACGCTTAAAGCTCTATGACGGTCGGTATTATGAGTTTATATGTTTTGATGTACCGAAGGTCGTTCGGAGTCCCGGATGTGATCACGGACATGACGAGGAGTCTCGAAATGGTTGAGACATAAAGATTGATATATTGGAAGGTTATATTCGGACACCGAAAGTGTTCCGGGGGTTACCGGATAAATACCGGAGTACCGAGGGTTACCGGAACCCCCGGGGGCTCAATGGGCCTACATGGGCCTTAGTGGAAATAGAGGGCAGCAAGGGGAGTGTGGGGTGCGCCCCCAAGGCCCAAACCGAATTGGTTTAGGGCAAGGGGGGCCGGCCCCCTCTTTCCTTCTCCTCCTCTCCCTTTCCTTCCCCCTCTCCTACTCCTACTAGGAAAGGAGGAGTCCTACTCCCGGTGGGAGTAGGACTCCCCCCTTGACACGCCCTCCTTGGCCGGCCGCCTCTCCCCCCTTGCTCCTTTATATACGGGGGCAGGGGCACCTCTAGACACACAAGTTGATCATTGATCTCTCCCAGCCGTGTGCGGTGCCCCCCTCCACCATAATCCACCTCGGTCATACTGTAGCGGTGCTTAGGCGAAGCTCCGCGATGGTAGCTTCATCAGCATCGTCACCATGCCGTTGTGCTGACGAAACTCTCCCTCGAGCTCTACTGGATCGTGAGTTCGCAGGACGTCACCGAGCTGAACCTGTGCTGAACGCGGAGGTGCCGTACTACATCAACCGCGTTGTCATAACGCTTCCGCTTAACGGTCTACGAGGGTCCGTGGACCACTCACCCCTCTCGTTGCTATGCATCACCATGATCTTGCGTGTGCGTAGGATTTTTTTTTGAAATTACGACGTTCCCCAACAGTACGACCCATCTTCACCAACAAGCATTCAAGACCCTCGCGAGGGGCCAAGCCTCGCAAGGCGGACGACACGAGACCTCCTCGGGAGCGGCCTCACCACACTGGCTCACGAGGGGCAGCAAGATCAAGGCTAGGCAAACCTCGCCAGGTTCCAATTACGTGAGCCATGAGGATCGAGACCAGGCGGGCGCCAGCGAGCACAGTGTCCTTGTTTCCTCTTTCGTGCTAAGGAGGCAAGCGCAGACGAGGAGTACCGAGGCATCAGGAAAAGGTTTCCATATTGGTGCAACAAGACAAATACTAGTAGGACGGCAAGACGGAGGTCACCGTGGAGCCCAAGACGGCGTCACCACCAGAGCCTTTGGCAGGAAAATACTACTTTTGTCAGGATAACTTGTACTAGTTGTCTCCCTTCGAATTTGGCCATTGTGGGATCCCTTCCCGCTCAATATTTGGGGAGAGGACCAGGGCCTCTATAAATAGGACTAGCCACCACCATAGCGGAGGACGGATCATCCGGATCATCCTCAACCGCACAAACTCACCAAGCACAAGAACACCTCACCTCGCGAGGCTGTTCTTACCTTGTAACTATTCATCCTTAGCCCAAGAAGCAATCCACCACACCACACTGGAGTAGGGTATTACACCACAATGGTGGCCCGAACCAGTATAAATCTTGTGTCCCTTGTGTTGAGAGTTCGTCGAGCTTGCCTTTGAGATCGTGGCGAGGTTGAGGGCGTGAGTTGGTAGGGGGAGATCTTCATGCGCACCCCAGTGTTCGAACCTTGAGGGTTTTGCCAGAACCCGAAATCCGATAGAAGTCAATCAGATCATGCAAGCAGGCAATGACTTCACAAAGACAAACTGTAAGTAAACAGAGGTAAATGATAGAACCAGTTGCTTGGTGAGGACAAGGATTTGTTGGACCAGGTCCAGTTGCTGTGACAACTATAAGTCTGGTTAGGGAGGCTGAGATTCAACTCGACCGCGTCTTCACCTTATTCCCCTTGAGCTAAGAACACAAGGTCCTCGCCCAATCACTCTGGTAAGTCTTCAAGGGAGACTTCCAAACCTTCATAGACTTTGTTCACCGGCAATCCACAATGACTCTTGGATGCTCAAAACACGACACCTAACCCGCTGGAGGATTCATAGTCGTCAAGTGTAACAAGTCTTCAGGCCACGCAGACAGAAAGACTTCAGTGATGCCTAACACTCTTTGGCTCTGGGTGTTTTGGGCTTTGCCCTCGCAAGGATTTTTCTCTCAAATGCTTCGGAGGTGGGTTGCTCTCAAACGACAAAAGTCGTGCACTAACTCTAAACAACCACCAATTTATGGTGTAGGGGGTGGGCTATTTATAGCCAGCAGGCAACCCGGCCTGATTTGCCTGAAATGACCCTGGGTCACTAAGGAACTGACACATGTCTAATGGTGAGATTTCAAACACACGCGGCAACTTGACTTGGGCTACAAGTAAAGATGACTCATCCAGCTCTGGATGAGATTTGCTCTCATTGTCTTCACTCGAAGACATAGGATTTGGTTGAGCATCACTTCAGTCACTCTGACTTTGTTCACTTGGACCCCACTTAACAGTGTGGTGGTTCCTATGACTCAACACAGAAGAAAAGTAAACTACGAAACAACTATGTCTTCGCACTCCATAGTCTTTACGTGAATGTCTTCTCGAGTCATAATCTTCATTGTGAATATCTTTACAGACCACCATTGTCTTCAATGTCTTCACACATTTTTAGGGGTCATCGCTGGTTGGTAAACCGAATTAATGAGGGACTACTACCTGTGTTATCCTGCAATTCTCACAAACAGATTAGTCCCTCAACCAAGTTTGTCATCAATACTCCAAAACCAACTAGGGGTGGCACTAGATGCACTTACAATGACCCCCTTTTTGGTGATTGATGACAAACTGGTTGAAGTTTTCAACGGGGATAAAAGTATGTGAAAGTTGGGAATTATGACATTGTCTTCGTAAGTAGCAAAAGGCTCCCCCAGAAGATGTGCATATAAGTAGTTTGCTTTTGAATGCAAATGCACATGGCAGGTTTTACTTTGTGGAAATCCTCTTCAACTTATGAAGACAATTCATCATGCATATAAAGATATGACAAAGATAATGACATGCATAATGAAAAATGGACGTCTGCGGAATGACTTCATGCGGAATTTATCATCGCAACACATAGTAGGAAAAGTAGCAGACGACCATCAAGTTTAAGTGTTACAACAAAAAGAACCAAATGTATCAAAAGACGAAGGTTGTAAACACTTGGCAAAAAGTAGCAACCACCCATAAGGACTCGCTTGAAGACTACCAACTCATATGCTTCTCCCCCTTTTGTCAGTAAGGACCAAAAAGGTTTGAAGACATAGAGTATCTACTCGTTCCCATCAGGAGTAGATGCAGGAGTAGGGTTGACGTTGGAGTTTGGTGGTGCAGAGGGGCCTGGTGCAGTGTCGATATGCAGTGAAGCCATGGTTGGTGAAGTGGCATCGTCTTCTTCATCGACGACTCTCGCAACAACAGTTGCAGCCGAAGATGAATACTCGGAATCTTCAATGGACGGAGTCCGCCGCCGGCTTGCATTCTAGGGAGGCTTGGAATCAAATTTGAAGCCATCTTCGCGAAGATCATCTTCAGAGCATAGCAGTGTGAGACTCTTCCAAGACCGCCGGCAGGCTTCATGAGCTACGAATGAGTTCTTGGTGGCAAGATTGCGAATGCGAATGACATCCACCAAGATGCTCTGCATCTAACGCTTTAACCAGTCATGATGCTTGTCCTGCTTCTGATGTAAGACCACAAGAAGCTCTCGGTCATTGAGTGCACGAGAACACTTCCGAGGCCATTGAGCAATGGTGCTGTCAGTGGCTTCAGTGTTTGCATGGTGAGGCACACATATATTGCCAGCCAGAGGATAAGCATGAGTTTCAGTATTGGGGACATGAGTGCCCTCAATTGGCTGCGTGAAGCTTTGGCGATCAACTTTATGAAGATAAAGTGGCTCCTTGACAGGCTCAGGGTAGATGGCTTCAACTGATAGATCAACCTCAGGCGAAAAGATAAGATGGTTGCGCGCTGATGGCTGATAGTCGACAGCAGAGTGAAGCTTGATTAAGCGCATCACCCATGGAGCATAAAACTTCAAGCCAAACAGATCAATTCCAGATGCTGCAAGCTGTTTGATGAAGAAATCCTGGGAATTGAATCTGATGCCATTGACAAGATAGAATACCAAAGTCTTCATGGCTCCTTCAAGTTTGGCTTTAGTTGAGTATCCCTTGATGGGTCAGAGAGTACGCCTCAGAATATGATAGACTATGCGGGGTAGGTACTCAAGGTCCTTGACGAAGAACTCCTTGGGATAATCAGCATCTTGAGGCAATGGCTTCATCATGCTGAGCATCTGACTCATATTTGGTTCAGGCTGCTGGAAGATACTCTGCAGTTCATTTTGGTGTAGCTGACAACCAGGCTCATAGATTTCACCTGAAGTGGGCAGGGAAGTAAGCTCAATAATGTCTTGAGCTTTGGCTTCGTGGTGCACATCTCCTGACATCCACTCAAGGACCCATGTCTTCGGATCCCTGTTGTAGCCACTAATGTGAAGTGTGGCATAAAACTGCAGCAGGAGCTCTTCATTCTAGTGTCCTTTGTCAGTGACGAAATATAGAAGACCAACCTCCCTGAAGCAGTCAAGGGCTTCTTCCAGACAGGGTAGCCCAACAATGGCTTCACAATCAAGACGCATGTGTTGAAAGATTCTCTCTTGATTGTATAGGATGCATGAGTAGTAGCTGCGCTGCTGATAGCTCCAGAAGCGATTAGAAGAGATCTTTGGCTTCGAGTAAGGATTCTTGGCGCTATCAAAGAAGGTGTTCTGGGCTCTGAAGCTGTTCACAATCAACGATCCTGGGGAGGTTGCATGTCCGGGAAGCCTTGACAGCCTGGGCTTTGGCTTCTGAACCCGGGGCCTCTGCTCCACATGATAGTCATACTGAGGTCCAGGAGCAGTGGGAGGCATCATGATTGGCTATTTCACAGTGACCAGCTGTCCATGATCGAACATCTGTTCAATTGTGTGAGGCCTAGGAGATGGAACAGTGGATTCAGCATCCACAGGGGCTTCAGGTTGCACATGAACTTTAGGCACAACATTGGTTTCAGGCTCCACATTATCTTCAGTCATGACTACGTCATTGGCTTCAGTATCATTGTTGGTGGTAGCCTTAGTGTTCTCAACCTCCATGTCATCAATGACAGGAGGGTCGGGCATAGACACATTGTCCTTGAGAATGACTTCTTCAGTGGTAGGGGGTGTGGCAACTCTTTCTTCTTCTTGACGTGGTTCTTGATTTTCTTTGACTGATGCAGCCGGAATGTCTTCAGCTGCTTTGGCTTCAGAGTCGGAGCCATTCGTAGTGGGAGTGGCATTAGGAAACACTTTGCGTGCTACTGAGCTTTGTTGCACTTCTCCTTCTGAAATGCTCGACATGGTGACTTGTGGCCTAGGGTCTTTGCGAAGCCTGCGGAATGCGGGCGAGGCCTGTGGTGATGGAGTGGTCTGCACCATGTAGTCGTCGTCAAGCACGGGAGTGGTGACTTGAGGGGTTGGAGTTTTGGGAGTTTCATCTTGAATGGGGGTGTCTTGTTGGAGGCTATCAGCCCACGTATCATCCTTAGCAATTGGTGTTAGAGGATGACCAATGTTGATGAGTTCGTTGTTCGTAAGAACAAGCGATGATACCGGTTGGTGCTCGAGTTGAGGAAGGACTTCATGATCTTCTACATTGTCTTCATGACCAAAGTCTTCAGCTGTGGTGGGGTCAATAGCTGGTACTTCTTCATCTTCAGGGGCCTCTATGGTAGCAGGCTCATGAATCACTAGACGACGCTCTTGGCTCGTAGAGGCAGGAAAGGCAACAGAAATTGGCTCAATCACAAGGGGCTCAGAGGCAGCAGCAGCAATACGCTCTTTCTTTGAAGACTTAGTCTTCTACATCTTCTTGGATGGAGCATCATCAGAAGCATCCTTGTGCTTTCGCTTCCTGGCATCAGCTTCAGCTGCCCTGGTTTTCTTTAGTTCTGAAGCTGCTGAGGTGACCTTAGGCTTCGATCCTGTCATGCTGGCAGGGAAGATAATGCGAGGTTCTTCCTGCAGTGGTGCTTCAGTTTGGGCCGCAATAGACTTCTTCTTCTGTTTGGCAGCCATTCTGGGGTTGATACCAGGGCACCCCAGTGCCTTGTGCTTCTCTGCCTCATTGTGTGCTTGAATACATTTCTCTGCGAAGTATTTCATCCGCTCTCTTGAACCTTTTGCTTCTTCACGCTTCTTGTGAAACAGTTCTTTAAGCTCATGCAACATTTTCTTGAAGCTTTGAACCTCTGCCACCCTAAGCTTTGCCATGTTCTTCTTGAACTGCGCCTTCTCAAAATAAATTTTGTTCTTCAGCTCGACAATCTTCTGAGCCAGTGCCAACTCATTAGCAATGGCTCCGTGGAAGGTGACGCTGATGTCAACTGGCAGCTGAAGATCATCAATGCTGTGGCTCGGGTCATCAAACCATTCACTACAAAAAAAGACACATCCGTGACATTTTGGGCCGAACGAATTTTTTTTCTATCATACATATGACACTTCTATGATGATAATTGTGAAAAAACCTAATATCATCATAGATGTGGTGGGCTCCTACTTCTATGACAAAAACTCATGACAGAAAATGGGCTTTTCGTCCTAGGCGGGCCGGAGACGCAGCTGCATGACATTCTTTGGGCCGTCCATGACGGAAAAAACCATGGTGGAAGCGAGGGCGAGGAAAATTTCGTGGAGTTCCCGGTTACGGTGGGAGGTTGGGGGCCAAGCGATGCGCGTTTCTCTCGTACACGTACGCGCTTGTGTGCGAGGCGTTGGCTCTAACTGAACCAGAGCGAGGCGTTGGGATCTAACTAAACCCGAGCGATTGCACTGCAGGCTACGCGTTACTGAACCCGAGCGATCAATCGATGACTGTTAACTGAACCCGATCAAGCGATTCCTTCGCTACTGCTGCTAACTGAAGCCGATCGATTGGATGAACAATGAGCATTGCGCGGGGGGAGGGGGGTGGATGAACAGTGAGCGGTGGCATTGCCTCTGGATGAACAGGACCCCGTGGTGTGGTGGAGGGATGGATGAACAGTAGATGGTGGAGAGGTGCCCATGGAGGGGTGGTTGAATAGGACCCCGTGGTGTGGAGGGCTGGATGAATAGTAGACGATGGAGGGGTGCCCGTGGAGGGGTGGTTGAACAGTAGCCGGTGGAGTAGCGCGGTGGAGGCTGGATGAACAGGAGCCCGTGGAGGCTGGAGGAGGTCGATGGTAGCCCGTGGAGGCTCGAGGAGGTCGACGGTTGAGATGAATAGTATCCCGTGGAGTCCTGTTTTGTAGTATGACACACCCCTCCCGATCAACAGGACCCCCGTTTCGACCGTAGCGTTCCAACACAAGTCCGTTTCGTCCATTTTGCGGTACGCCACACCCCTCCCGATCAACAGGACCCCCGTTTCGACTGTAGGAGGTCCGTTTCCTCCGTTTTGCGGTACGCCAGACCCCTCCCGATCAACAGGACCCCGTTCTGAACATAGAAGGTATGTTTCCTCCGTTGTGCGGTACGCCAGGCCTCGTTTCCATCGCCTGTTCCGTCCAAGCCCTCCCGATGAGCACGACCATGCATTCCGTTCCGACCCAGCCGGTTGGCTCCCACGCGTTCCGTTGCCTCCCGATGAACACGACGCATTCCGTTGCCTCCCCATGAACACGACTACGACGTTGTTTCTCCGTTCCGACCTAGCCATGTACACGAGCCCTGGCCGTACGTATGCGCGAGTAGGCATTCGAGACCCCGCCCGTATGTACACATACGTGGCCGTATTTTCTTTCTTGCACCCTGGCTGATGTACGTACGTGTACGTGTACATGCTACGTGCACGCCTCTACTACGACACGTGCACGCCTCTACGTCCACCAGTATATATGTACGTACACGTTCACGACTAGAATGGCAACGCTACGTACGCTTCGACCAGGTGGGTCCTGACTGTCAAGCACTTCCTTGCCTGTGAAGATGTAGCTGGTGGGTCCCAGCAGTCAGGGGGGCGAATTGTTTTTTTTGCCCGGACGCACTACCTTGCGTGCGAAGATGTAGCTGGTGGGTCCCAGCACTCAGGGGCAAACGTTTTTTCGCGATATACGGTGGCCCGTCCGGTGGGTCCCCGCTGTTAGGTGGAGGAATAATTATTTTGCACGTAATAAGGAGGCACTTCCTTGCTGCGGCCGTGGACCCAGCTATCAGCCTCTCCACCTACAGTCCACGTCCGATGGAAGCCGTTCCTTGACCACGTTGACCATGCCGCGCCGAGAGCACCAAGGCGGTGGACGACGGCGAGGCCTAGGAAGAGGACCATGCGGAGCCGGGGAAGCGCGGTAGTGGATGCCCATGCGTAGAGGAGTACGAGGGTTCACTGGTTCGATGCGGTGTGAGGATGCCATCGCCACAGAATAACAGGGGGTGTGGGTGAGTAGAGGGATGGCCTGGGCAGCGGTGGGAGTAGTAGGGGGCGGTGAGGCCTCCGCCGCATCGCAGCCGGCCACGGGAGGCAGGAGCACGAGGCACGACCGGCGCTGGTTTGGGCGGCTAGAGCAAGAAGACCAGAGGTTGAAGAAGCACTACGGCCGTTGGATGGACATCGTACGGTCACTGGAGCTAGAATCATGCATATTGACTAAGTTGACAAAGCCCTCTGTCCCCATCAACTTAGTAGGCCCACAAGTCAGCCTGCCACTATACTGGGTCCCAGCTAACAGGGGGAGTATTCATTTTTTTTGTGCATAATAAGGAGGCACTTCCTTGCATGCGAAGATATAGCTGGTGGGTCCGAGCTGTCAGCGGCGGTACCATTTTTTCATGAAATATAGAGGCCCTTTCGGTGGGTCCCTGATGTCAGGTGGAGGAATCATTATTTTGTGCGTAATAAGGAGGCATTTCCTTGCGTGCGGCAGTGGACCCAACTGTTGGCCTCTCCACGTACAGTCCACTTCAGATGCATGTCGGTCGTTGACCATGTTGACCAGGCCGCGCCGAGAGCACCAGGGCGGTGGACGATGGCGAGGCCTAGGAAGGGAATGACACGGAGGCAGGGAAGACTCGGTAGTTGTTTCCCACGTGGAGGGGAGTACGACTGTACGAGGGTTTACTGGTTCGTCTGCCGTCGCCGGAGAATAACAGCAGGTGTGGGTGAGTAGAGGGATGGCTAGGCCAGCGATGGGAGTACGGTGGGGTGGTGAGGCCTGCGTGGCAGCATAGCCAACCGCGGGGAGGAGGGAGCAGGCAGTCCCGCCGATGCTTGTTTGAGCGGCTGGAGCAGGAAGAGCAGAGATTGAAGAAGCACGACGGCCGTTCGATGGACATCCAACAGTCACTTCTTGTCCGTCAACCTTTTTTTAGGGAAGCCTCAAATCTGTGGAAAACAGCATACAACCCATCTGCCATTATTTCTAATAATTTACAGCCCATTTGCCAATTCTTAAGGTTTTTTGGAGCCCATATTCTTTTTGTTAGCATTACAACCCATATTGTGGCCACGGTTAAAAAATTATACGAAATTTTGCATATTTCGGTGCGGTCCGAACTGTTTTTAATCCCGAAATTTCGACTAACATTCAAACTGATTTTAAAAATACATGTATATCAATATAAAATCCAACAAATTCTCCACGCATAAAAATTAATGTAATTTAAAATCTCGAAATGAAAAAAAGATATTTGAAACTAATTGCCGGTTTGATGTGTTTTAAAAATGTACAACCCATTTCTCATTGCTGATGGGCCATTTTCTCGGCCAGCCGAATGAAAGCTCTCCTCGTCTTGAAAGATTTGCAGCCCAACAGGCCTGACAAAGCGATTTACTTGGCAAATCACAAAAATACTGGGCTGTGGCCGTGGACCCAGCTATCAGCCTCTCTACGTATAGTACTCTTCCGATGGAACTCGTTCCTTGACCACGTTGACCACGCCGCGCGGAGAGCACCACGGCGGTGGACGATGGCGAGGCCTAGAAAGGGGACGACGCGGAGCCGGGGAAGACGCGGCAATGGAAGCCCGCGCGGAGACGAGTACGAGGGTTCACTAGTTCGGCTGCGGTGTGAGGCTGCCGTCGCCGTAGGGCTTGGCCAGCGGTGGGAATAGTAGGGGCGGTGAGGCCTCCGCAGCAGCACAGCCGGCCACGGGAGGCAGGAGCATGCGGCACGACCGGCGTTGCTTTGGGCGGCTGGAGCAAGAAGACCAGAGGTTGAAGAAGCACTACGGCCGTTGGATGGACATCGTACGGTCACTCGAGCCGGAATCGTTCATATTGACTAAGTTGACAAAGCCCTCCATCCCCGTCAACTTAGTAGGCCCACAAGTCAGCCTCCCACAATGGTGGGTCCCAGCTAGCAGGGGGTACTCATTTGTTTGTGCGTAATAAGGAGGCACTTCCTTGCGTGCGAAGATATAGCTGGTGGGTCCGACATGTCAGCAGGGGAACGTTTTTTTTGCGAAATACAGAGGCCCTTCCGGTGGGTCCCAGCTGCCAGGTGGAGGAATCATTATTTTGCGCGTACAGTCCACGGCCGATGGATGTCGTTCATTGACCACGTTGACTAGGCCGCGCCGAGAGCACCATGGCGGTGGACGACGGCGAGGCCTAGGAAGGGCACGACACAGAGCCAGGGAAGACTCGGCAATGGTTTCCCACGCGGTGGGGAGTATGAGGGTTTACTGGTCCAGCTGCCATCACCGGAAAATAACATGAGGTGTGGGTGAGTAGAGGAATGGCCTGGTAGCAATGAAGTAGGGTGGGGTGGTGCGGCCTGTGCGGCAGCACAGCCGGCCACGGGAGGCGGGAGCAGGCACTCCCACCGGAGCTGGTTTGGCTGGCTGGAGCAAGAAGATCAGATATTGAAGAAGCAACACGGCCGTTGGATTAACATCCAACGGTCACTACTGCTAGAATCGTTTGTGGACTAAGTTGACAAAGCCAAAGTACACGTCAACCTAGTAGACCCACGAGCCAGCCTCCAAATCTGTCCCAAACAGCATACAGCCCGAAATTTCTAGCCACATTCAAATTAATTTTAAATATAAATATACCTTAATTTAAATTCAATGAAATTTTACCCACACAAAAACAATGAAATTTAAAATATCAAAATCCAAAAGAAAACAGTATTTTGGAACTAATTGCGTGTTTGCTATATTTTTTCATTTTACAGCCCATTTATTATTACTTACAGCCCATTTCTTATTACTTATAGCCCATTTTCTGGGCAAAATGCATCCCTCCTCGTCTTGAAAGATTTCCGGCCCAGCAGGGCGTAGAAAAGCAAGTAGGCCTACGTTGGTTATTCTGCAAAAAACAAAATAGCTGGCTAGCCATTTTGAGAAAGGAAAGAAACAAACTGGGCTGGTCATGTGCTAAACATATGAAACAAAACCCCGGGCTAGACGGGCCACGGGTCCCGCACAACCCAGTTGATACCCTTCTCTGTCTTGAAAAAACAAAATTACTGCGCGCGTTTCTGGGTCCCTACTGTCATCCTCGCCATGTACAGTCATCTCCTTATTCCTCTCGGTTGTTGACCATGTTGACAACACCGAAGGGTGGCGCCGCGGTGAGCGAACCAGGGCGGAGGACGATGGTGAGGCCTTAGACGGGAACGAACAGGAGCCAGGGAAGATCACAGCCAGCCGTGGGAGGCGGGAGCAGGCGGTCCCGCCGGCGCTGGTTTGGCTTTGGTGGCTCGAGGAACAAGAGATTGAAGAAACGCGACAGACGTTGAATGTCAATCTAACGGTCAAGGTTGGCACAATAGTTTGTTGACTAAGCGAACACCAAGTAGCATACTTTTTTATATATAGAAAGAAAATCAAACACTTGGGAAGGCGTACAGAACAAGCTAGTGTACCAGTAAAGAGACATTGCTGAGTTTTAGAAAAAAGAAAGACGTGCTCCTATAGCTAGTTCGAATCCAAACCTAGACTATGACTATATATGGTGCTATGCTACTCTGCAAGTAATGAAACTGACATATCCAACATTCGCTTCTCCTCTTCTCTACTTACTCTGCCTAGCATCAGAAGCTCTTGCCGCAGCAACCATGTCCGCTGGCTGCTCGTCCACCTGCTCTTCAGCAGGCAACAACCAGATATGCGCCAAGTCGCCACCCGTACCATCGCCTATGGGTCTCATCACACCCCCACCGGCACGCGCATCGCAGCCGATTGCTCATCGCAACCCGCTGCCGTTGGTGTGGTGCCACTGCTGCAAATCACACAGAGTCATCGGTCGCGTCTCAACCACAATCCGCAACCCTGGCCGAGTCTTCTACAAATGCCCGAGTCATGGGGTAATAATATGTTTAAGTGTTGTTCTGCTACTTTCGGTTGCTGATTTTTTTTAATAGTTTGGTTGATGATCTTCCAATTTGATTCGTGCAAAAAAGGGAAGATTCGTGTGATTTGTATTTCTAGGAAGTTGCTGATGTGGGGGAATGCAACTACGCTGATTATTTGGTTAGCCGAGGAATCCCAATACCAGCAGGTTGGGGTGTTGGACAAGTAACTGAAGGAACAACAGAAGAGGAAGATGCAGAGCAGAAGGTTAAAGATGGTAGTTCCTCTGATCATGGCCAAGCAACAGTTGCTGAACGGCCTTGACAGCAATGAGGAGATGAAAGATCTTGTGAATATGGTGGGCAAAATCAATGTGCTTTATAGGATGATTGTCTCTTTATTTGTAGTGTATGTAGCACTCATGATGTATTCAGTGGCTACGATATGAGCACTTTGCTGAAACTAGTAATGAATGAAACCTGTGTAGCAGGCTGGGCGTAGTGTTGTGAACATCTAATGATTTCTATTAACGGAAATCAGGGGTATCCCCTTTTGCTCATATAAATAAATAAATAGTAGAGGCCCTGTCGGGTCAGCTTTGTTCTCATTCGAAGACGTCGAGCAAATTGCAGTCCAACAGCAAACTATGTCATCAAATTCAAGTTTCACAGCCAAATATGAGTACAACTAAACAACAATGTCATCACGTTTTAGTTGTCAAACAATCACCAAACACTAATCAGCATACATAACAAGTGATGTTCTCACAGCAAAATACTAAACAACATGTTCATCAGGTTTCAGTTGTCATAGCAAACACAATTTGACATAGTAGATAAAAAACGTCTTCTGACAGGCAAATATGACAAAAGCAATGTAATCATCATCCGCAGTAGCAGCGTCAACATCTTCGCCATGTGTATCAGTCTGAATCGTAATTCCCCATGGTGTCATCTTCTTCTTCGTCCTCAACGTCCTCGAACGTTGGCTTCTTCTTGATCAACTCTTGTATGTCCACAGCACGACAGGCAGTCTTTTCACCGGCGTGATTGACGTGATGGTTCTCAAAGATATTAGGAACATCTGTGTTATCTTGTACACCAGGAGCAGTGTAAGCATCATCTTGTTGTGCAACTTCATTAAACGAATTCCTCTGCTCAAACCTTTCCAATACTCTCCAGTCATCGCTACGTGCAAATGTGTCTTCCAAGAAAAAAATATGTGTTGCTTGATTTGCCAAAATAAAAGGCTCGTTGGTCTGGTACGCCGCCTTGACATTGATGGATTTGAAATAATCATCAGCTCTGGGTTTTGCGATCCTGGAAAACAGGTTATACCAACGACAGCACAACAGAACCACACACCGATGATCCTCTAAACTGGAGATATACTGCAACTGAACAATGTCTGTTATGTTAGCATACATTTCAGTTGTCTCTTTGTCATACGTATCCGTGCTTATGATGGCACAATTTTGTGTCTTCCTGCCTTCATCTCGTGCAAGGGTGTTATAGCGCACATCTCCAACAACGCAAGATTCATAATGTCTTACCCGAGTACCAGGACCCATTGCTAGTGAGTAAAGGGCACCATCAACTGCCTGCCCATCCTCCCACATCTTCTTAACCTATGGTTAGAAAATAGACAAGTTGATCATCTTATGTACGCAATATATTAAAAAAACTGACAGTGCACTTCAAAAGCTTACATGGTTCTTGAACCATTTTGCAAATCCTGCCATAACCAGCTTGTCAATGTTTCTTGGATTTTGTGGTAGTAACTCCTCTTTGTAGATGTTGCACAACATAGTGATTGCGTCAAACTTCTAAATATATAAGAATGTGCTGCAAGTTTAGTAGATTACGATGTATAAGCTGCAGTACTGCACTTACTTGTTATAAGGTAGTATCTCAGGACAGTTATTCAACACAAACCAAACCATTTTGTCCAAATCTTTAGGTTTGTCCTCTTGTCGACTCTTCCTTGTAACTCGAACAGAATAATCGAAAACATTGAGCCCGGGATTGTCTTCACCCACCTCTTTGCTAAGCTGATCAGCTGTTTCAATGTATTTTGAGCAGAATGTCAACGCTTCTGTAGCAATGTAGGCCTCTGCAATTGAACCCTCGGGTCTAGCTCTGTTCCTAACATAGCCCTTGAAAGTGCCTAGCCACCTTTCAATAGGGTACATCCATCCATACTGTACTGGACCTCTAAGTAGTGTCTCATCAGGTAGATGAACAGCCAAATGCACCATCACATCAAAGACGGCTGGAGGATATATCTTCTCAAGGTTGCATAGGATAGTTGGTATCTTGTCTCTAAGACACTCCAAAGCATCTATCCTGATATTCCTACTGCAGAGTTCCCTGAAGAATTGTCCCAACTCAGCAAGTGCTCTGTATAAGTCAGGGCGTCCCAATCCTCTAAGGATAACAGGTAAAACCCGTTGAAGTAGGACGTGGCAGTCATGAGTTTTCAACCCTTGTACCTTGTTTCCATCTACACCGACTCTCCTTTCAGGGTTGGAAGCAAATCCATTTGGGAATCTCACACGTGACAGGACCTCGCAAAATTATTTTCTTTTTACCTTGTCCAAGACATACACAGCCGGTTCCATATCCCGTGGTTTACATTCATCCTGCACCTGCAAATCCTTTCTGATACCCAGGTGTGTCAAATCAATCCTAGATTTTAAGGTATCTTTCGTCTTGCCTTCAATATTAAGAAGTGTGCCGATAATGCTGTCACATATATTTTTCTCGATGTGCATCACATCAAGATTATGCCGCAGATCCAAATCTTTCCAATACTCCAAGTCCCACAAAGTGGACCTGTGGGTAAACAATAATCTCTCTTCTACCCTGCCACACTTCCTTTTCCCGCTACCATTACCAGGATGGTTTCCTGGTGTAATATGCCTGACCTTCTCTAATTCCACTTGCAACTCATCGGCGGTGAGCCTCTTTGGCGCATCATGGTTTTCATGCTTTGCATTGAACACATGTCTTCGGTATTTTCTAGGATGCGGCTTGTCCTTGGCAAGGAAACAGCAGTGTCCAATGTAACAGATCTTGCTAAGTATTGCGTATGACAGCGGATTCCTGTCACAGCGAACACATGCATTGTAACCATGTGTCGTTCGCCCTGACATAGCGCCCAAAGCCGGATAATCATGGATGCACCAAATTATAATAGCATGCAGAAAGAAATCAGCTGTTGGGCTGCTATATAGGTCTCGAGTGAGAACACCCTTCCATAGTTGTTGAAGTTCCTCCACAAGAGGCTCCATGAACAAATCAAAATCATTTCCAGGAATTTTTGGACCTGGGATGAGCAAGGCCATCATGTAGTTTGATTCTTTGGTGCAGACATTTGGAGGCATGTTGTAAGGGATAGGAAGCACTGGCCACATGCTATATGTGGCGCTCTGGTGGCCAAATGGGTTAAATCCATCTGAAGCTAAGCCAAGTCTAATGTTTCTCGGGTCAGCAGCAAACTCTTTGTGTTTATCATTGAAGCTTTTCCACTCACTACCATGAGATGGATGGCTCATTACATTCTGATCTCTGTACTCCTGGTTCCTAGCATGCCACAGTACATCCTCTCTTGTTTCAGCATCATGAAACAACCTCTGCAATCTTGGTGTAATTGGAAAATGTCTCAGAACATTATGAGGAATCCTCTTCACAGCATCGCCATCTTTCCATCTTGATGATTTGCATTTCGGGCATTCACTTAAGTTGGCATAATCCTTCCGGAGCAGAACACAATTATTCTTACAAACATGGATCATATCATATCCAATTCCAACTGCACGAAGGAAATTATTCATTTTACTGTAGGTGTGTGGCAGCTCAGACGCATCTGGGAAAGATTTGCGGAAAGTAGCCAACATCGCATCGAATGATTTGTTGGTCATCCACTCAGATGTCTTCACCTGAAGAATGGTGACCATAGCTGAGAATACTGACAGCTTATTTCCTGGGGTGACAGCAATGTTGCATTGTTCCAACATGCGGGCCCACCATTTTTCTTCTACAGGTGAAAGTTCACGGAATGCACGAGCATTTTGTAGCATTGTTTCAATGTTGGTCAAACTCACTAGCTCCGCCACCACCACCTCCTCCTCCTCTTCCACTTGAGCATCAGGCAGATCAAGATGGTGATCTGCTGCTTCCACGTAGTCAATAACATTGACGTTCACAGCTTCACCATGATGAACCCACCAAGTATATGTGACCGACATCCCATACAAGTGTAGATGATTTTGTATAGTTGACTGGGGTCTTGTAACTGAATTCATACAACTGCTACACGGGCAGAGCACATCTGATTTCGAACCACCGTACTCAGCTCTGATAAAGTTCATGAAGTTTTCAACACCCTCAACATATGCAGCGTAGAATCTTCGAGCAGAAGTTATCCAAGTCCTGTCCATCTGTTAGATATACGAATTAATTCTTCTACTAGATATTATAGGAAAAACATATATGCTTTTTTATGAAGTGAGAAAAAAATACCTAGGTCGATGTCTAAAGCTATGGCAAGATATTTGGACGAGCATATCTAAGTAACGAAATATATGTAAGGCTAATTCAGCAAACAGATTTGAGTGCCAAATTATGGCAGGCTATTTTAGCAGTTAATGAGGCCGAGCACACAGCCATCGAACTATCGAAGGCCATCGCAGCAACAAAGATCGAGTATAAAAGGGTGTAGAGCTATTTCACCTAACAGATTGGCTACTAGACCATGGCAATCTACGTCACAATAAATATATGGCAGGATATTTTAGAAACTAATCGGCCTTGGCATGCCATCTCAGCTAAGCAGATTGAGTGCAGAACAGGGCAAGGAAGCTTCTTAAGCAGAGCATATTGACAGTAAACTACTTCGGCAAACAGTGAGATTAACAACGTCTATCAGCTAACATTCAGTGCTACACCGACATGAACGGGGCCTCAGTCTAGAATGCGCGTACCGTGGGAGAAGCTGACTGCCGTGCGTGTCCACACGAACGTCGCCAGCGGTGGCGGTGCTGACCGCCGTGCGCCTCCACAAGAATGTAGCCAGAGGTGGCAGCCTGGCTAGAGGACGGCAGTCTACGAGAGCTTACTTTGGGAGCAAAAGGATCGCCGAACCGCGGCGCTGATGTATCGGCGCGGCGGGGAGGGCGGCTTTGGCGGAGCGAATGGAGTGGAGGGGGACAGGGGGGAGGGAGGTTTGGGGAATATTATTGACTAGTTGGCCGAAGGGGGGTTGAATCGGATTCGGGGGGAATTTTTGGGTGTGGGGGGGAGGATTTTCGCGTGGTGGGCGGGGGGAGTTTGGCGCATGGTCGGTTTCTCCAAGTGCAGTCCCACGTGTCAGTGAATAGGCAAGCCAAAGCGCGTTCCGTTTGCGTGAGCCGTGTGCATGACCGAACATGTGTGGGGTGCAATGCGACCACGACAGGAGTGCTGTGAGTGTACCACCTTTTTTCCTTTTAAACTAGGTGCTTCGCCCCCTCAAAAAAAATTTGTTGCTTCGCGCGATCCATCGATACTACTACTAGTAATCCGGTAATCCCGACTAAAATGGCGTGGCCGGGTCTTTTCCTGCGCGATATGCTGGGAGGTTGGCTTAGTTGGGTTTTTTAGGACGAGTAATGCTACACCTACGTAATCCCAGTTACCTATGATTGTAGATTGGGGGGAGGGGCCCACCACCATGAAAATCAGGGGAGGAGACTGATACATCTCCAATGTATCTATAATGTTTGATTGCTCCATGCTATATTATCTACTGTTTTGGACTATATTGGGCTTTATTTTCCACTTTTATATTATTTTTGGGACTAACCTATTAACCAAAGGCCCAGCCCAGAATTGCTGTTTTTTTTGCCTATTTCAGTGTTTTGAAGAAACGGAATATCAAACGGAGTCCAAACGGAATAAAATCTTCGAGAACGTGATTTTCTCACCGAACATGATCCAGGAGACATGGACCCTACTGCAAGGAAGCAAAGAGGTGCTCACGAGGGTAGGGGGCGCCCCCCCTAGGGCGCGCCCCCCTGCCTCGTGGGACCCTCGGTGCTCCACCGATGTACTCCTTCCTCCTATATATATGCACAAACCCCCAAACGATCAGAACAGGAGCCAAAAACCTAATTCCACCGCCGCAACTTTCTTTATCCACGAGATCCCATCTTGGGGCCTGTTCCGGAGCTCCGCCGGAGAGGGCCGTCATCACGGAGGGCTTCTACATCATCATAGCCTCTCTGATGAAGTGTGAGTAGTTTACCTCAGACCTTCGGGTCCATAGTTAGTAGCTAGATGGCTTCTTCTCTCTTTTTGGATCTCAATACAATGTTCTCCCCCTCTCTTGTGGAGATCTATTCCATGAAATCTTGTTCTTTTCCGCTGTGTTTGTTGAGACCGATGAATTGTGGGTTTATGATCAAGTCTATCTATGAACAATATTTGAATCTTCTCTGAATTCTTTTATGTATGATTGGTTATCTTTGCAAGTCTCTTCGAATTATCCATTTGGTTTGGCCAACTAGATTGGTAGTTCTTGCCATGGCAGAAGTGCTAAGCTTTGGGTTCGATCTTGCGGTGTTCTTTCCCAGTGACAGAAGGGGCAGCAAGACACGTATTGAATCATTTCCATCGAAGATAACAAGATGGGGTTTATTTCATATTGCATGAAGTTATCTCTCTACATCATGTCATCTTGCTTAAAGCGTTACTCTGTTTTTAACTTAATACTCTAGATGCATGCTGGATAGCGGTCGATGAGTGGAGTAATAGTAGTAGATGTAGAATTGTTTCGATCTACTTGTCACGGACGTGATGCCTATAT
Source organism: Triticum urartu (assembly GCF_003073215.2). Classification (NCBI taxonomy): domain Eukaryota; kingdom Viridiplantae; phylum Streptophyta; class Magnoliopsida; order Poales; family Poaceae; genus Triticum; species Triticum urartu. The sequence continues at coordinate 424,121,788 of NC_053028.1, forward strand.
ACATGATCATGCCTATATATTCTCATAACTATGCTCAATTCTGTCAATTGCTCAACAGTAATTTGTTCACCCACCGTAGAAAACTTATGCTCTTGAGAGAAGCCACTAGTGAAACCTATGGCCCCCGGGTCTATTCTCATCATATCAATCTCCATCACTTTTATATTGTTTTGCTATTTACTTTGATTTTACTTTTTACTTTGCATCTTTATATCAAAAATACCAAAAATATTCTATCTACCAGTCTCACTCTCGTAAGTGACCGTGAAGGGCTTGACAACCCCTAATCACCTTGGTTGCGGGTAGCTATCGCTTTGTGCAGGTACGAGGGACTTGAGCGTGGGCTCCTACTGGATTTATACCTTGGTTCTCAAAAACTGAGGGAAATACTTACGCTACTCTGCTGCATCATCCCTTCCTCTTCGGGGAAAACCAACGCAACCTCAAGACATAGTAGAGACAGAGACGCAATTTACGTTAACCCTTTCGTAGGTTCCCGTAGATGTAGAAAGATGTGAAATGCGTGAATGTGTAGTGGACGTACTATTGGAGTGCCTAAGATAATTTGTGTATGTATAGACCCTATGTGTTTATTTTACTTCGCATGTTAGATTTGTCTCGGTTCAATAAAAAGCATAGTTGGTGATGATGGTGTGCCTGTCATCCTGCAATATAGGTTGTCCGATCTATATCTAACGGATAGGAAGGGAACTATGATAATTAACCCGCACTCCTCTCCACATTTGCAGATAAGGCTTTCCCTCATTCATCCTTTTCTCCCACAAGATCTTGATCTTCCATGCAACTCACGGGCATCTTGCTAGTACTCCTACAATATGTATATTATTGTGAAAGTTCATATACACCGGCCGAGATTAATGCAAACACGGCAGATTTTCATTACATTTATAGGACATAAAAATAAAACAAACCCGACCCTAAACCTATTCTACGGCGGAGACCGATGTCCTCCATCTGCGATCTCTATGTACGGGGGCGGGGTTCAAGACTGGTGAAGTGAAGGTGCGGTCTCCGGCGAGGAAGAGTAGAACACGGGATATAGACTGGCCAGTTGGGAGACCATGCCCTACCGCCTCCCATGCCCTACTCATCCTCGGAGGAGTCCCCGACCTCGGCGGTGCCGGACATTGGATGGAGGCAAGTAGGGCACGTGGCTGACGGTGCTCCCGTCGTCGGCCGCCAGTGTGGCCACCACTTGTGCGGTCGCGTCCCCGTCCGGCTACGCCGCTATTGCGTCGCGAGAGGCGACTTGAGCGAGGGCGGCGACCTCGAGCTTCATCCCCGAAGACAAGCTCTCTCATAAAGCGTTCGCACTTGCGGTCATGGCGGATGTGGTTCCAGGTAGGAGGACGATGCACTATGGTGTGGAGGCTAGCTGGGCGTTGCCGCTTTAAGTAGGGCATTCCGGTGAGGCTAAGCGTTCGGGTGCGTCATTAAGTCACCAGAGTTGGTTCCTCGGGCACTAAGCCTCTTAAAGACGACATACGAATGGACGGCATGAATGCGGGCAGCTGGCGCCGGCTGTGAACGCACCGCGCGACAGCGCGAGGGACGAGGGTTTTGGTGTGCCAGGGTAGTCAGCTGCGGTCATGGCAACGTTGGAGATGCCCTTTGCTCACATGCGATCCTCGCATGTCATTGAAAAAGCAAGATGACCCGGCATGGTCTCAGGTCCAGAGGATGCAGTTGGCTGCGCTACACCACTCCGCAGATGCGTCGCGGCGCCCCGTGCATCCTCGACGAGCCCGGTGTTGGGGTGTGTTTGGATTGTGGCCAAAGTGCACCTTACCAAAATTTTGGTCATGACCCAAAGATTGGTCTTTGTTTGGATGGTTGCCATTTTTTTGCATGCCAATGAACTCTAGCCAACTCTAGTTCATTTTTCTTGCCAATGTCGGCCAAATCATGGGCAGCCAATACCTCAACCAAATTTTGGTCATGACCCAAAGATTGCTCTTTGTTTGGATGGTTGCCATTTCTTTGGCATGCCAATGAACTCTAGCCAACTCTAGTTCATTTTTCTTGCCAATGTCGGCCAAATCATGGGCAACCAATACCTCAACCAAAATTTTGGCTACCCAATGCTTTGATGGGGCAACCTTGGGCACAAACCAAACATACCATTGGTCGTGCCACAGCACTAACGCCACCCTCGGCACACTGAAACCGACCGTGTCTAGCTATGATATGAGCGTGTCGCTGACCGCGGTCGCCATGTCCAGAGGCGGTGCTGGAGATGTGCCCCATTGTTGGCCCCAACGACCCACATGAACGGTTGTCGGTGGCGAGGAGGTCGTGGGCCAGCTTCTCCATTGGACTAGTCTGCCCCACATGTCGGTTTCCCTGTTTTCCAGGCCATATTCGAGCATCAGTGCTCCGCGTTGCGCATTGGGCCTTTCACTATGTAGGCCAAGCGAGACAACTTATTGTTTATTTGAGTCGTTCAAGTATAATCATGTGGCGTTTGCTTATTTCTCATTCCTCTCCAACCCTCTTCTCCATCGATCATGTCGCCCTCCAGTCGAGTCCATCCTCCTGCATGCCTCATTTGAACATTCCGCCAAGTATCATTCGCATGTACCCACCCTAGTCCTCTTTCAATAGATCTTCGGACCCCGAGATGAAATCGAGGGGGAACGAGTGGGGGCACGTGATACCTAAGGCGGATTCAAAATTTTGAACCGGTGATCATAGCATCCGCAAATCATATATAAAGGGTATTCAATGTTCGTTTCATTTTTGAACGTACAATATACTCCCTCCTATCCTTTCTAGTTTACGTATAAGTTTTATTCGTAGTCAAAGTATCTCTACTTTGATCAAAAAGGTATCAACATTCAACAACGCCCAATCAATATTGTTAGATTCGTACGTACTCCTAGATTTGTACTCGAGATGGTTTCCAATTTGACTATTGACAAGATTAATAGTACATGAGCTGTATAATGTGAAAATTATATCATTGGAAACTCCTTTCACATACGAATTTGACTGTATGCTTTGTGTAAGTTGCATGTCATATATTATTACTCTAACATTTGGTCAAATTTAGCTGCGAAAAACGCATTAGACCCTGTATGCTTTGTGTAAGTTGCATGTCATATATTATTGCTCTAACATTTGTGTAAGTCGCATGTCATATATTATTACTCTAACATTTGGTCAAAGTAGTATAGTGGAAGTGGATCCTCTGACGTAGGTATCCCTGCCTTACCCTCCCTTTCGGTCACTTACTGGCGGACCCCATGCTTGCTAAGCCCCGCATGTCAGTTACTCAATGGGTTCAACCACGTCATGGGATCCTCATCCATAGTATACTCCCTCTGTTTTTATTTACTCCGCATAAAACAGGTGGAGTGGTGGTATAATAAATGACGCGGGCGGGGGAGGGGGAGGGATGTCGGTTTGCTCTCAACTGCGGTCCCACAAGCGAGCGAAAACGCAAGATGAAGCATGTTCCATTTGGTGAGCGACGTGGAGGGTCCAGTGTGCCGGGCTGCAATGCGAACGCGACAAGAGCGATGTACAGTCAAAACTGGTTGACCGGTCGTCATCGGAAGCACTATTCACACCAGAACCTTCGCTGCTCGGCCTACGCCAGCCACTGCCCTAAAACCACACCAAATCTCCAGCCCATTCCCCCACCTTTCGATCCCCTAGCCCGCATCAAGCGTCCCCTAGTTCACCGGAAAGCCATGGTGCGCCGCAAGATCACTTACTACAAGATGCCGACGCCAGAGCGCCGCGCAGAAATCGCGGCGGCGATCGGCATCACAGACCTCCGTTCCCAAGCTCGCTTTGCGGCGGGCCAATCCCCGAGTTCTTTGCAGCCAAGCTACGAGGAGGAGGAAGCCGATCCAATGTTCATGGCGGAGGTTGCGGCGCAGAAGGCCCTCGATGGGTATGAGACGATGGACGTCGACTTCGTGCCGGCGTCCGAGTCCCCCATGGTGCAGGAGGACCAGCGGTTCAACATGGCGATACTAAAGGAGGACCGGGAGGCAGAGGCTCAACTCGACACGGAGCGCGCGCATGCCGCTGCCATCGAGGCTCTCCTACAGGAGGAACCGGATGTCGTGGATGTGAACCGGGCGGCAGAGGCTCAACTTGAGGCGGAGCGCGCGGATGCCGCTTCCATCACGGCCCTCTTACAGGCGGAACCGGACGTCCTGGACTTGAACCGGGCGACAGAGGCTCGACTCGACGTAGAGCGCGCGGATGCCGCTCTCATCGACGCCCTCCTGCAGGCGGAACCGGACGTCCTAGACTTGAACCGGGCGGCGGAGGCTCGACTCGACGTGGAGCGCGCGGATGCCGCTGCCCTCGAGGCCCTCCTGCAGGCGGAACCGGACGTCGTCGACTTGAACCGAGCTTTGCTCTCGTTCGTGCAGAGCGCCCGCATGCTCCGCTTGAACGAGTAGCTGGAAGCCGAGGACAACCACGGTGCGGACGCACACGTCGGCAGCAACGGCTGGTTCGCGCCGGCAGCCAAAGACGGTGAGGCCGTCTCTTTCCGCGAGCAGTGATAGTTTTTCTTTATGTTGTTCTTTTTATGCATCTTTTGCTGTGTAAAAAAATATATTTGTTATGCAAGTCGCCTGACTTGGGTCAGTCTACCATTTCAGGCGGTTGGATGAATATCCTACGTCTCCTAACCCTTCTTTCCTTCTTCCTCACCTCTTCTTCTTCCCCAACAGACCACCGCACGGGCCGTACGGATACTCCCCAACATGCGGTTGGATAAACATACTCTATGAACAAAAAATATGTGTCAGCGATAGGATGGCTGAGTTTGGTTTGTTCACATGCGACATCACGTGTCAGTGAGGGTGCGTTCCCTTGGTTGGGTTTGCGGCGTGCAGGAGCGACTGTGTGAGGGTGCGGTGCAACCGCGGCGTGCAGGAGCGACCGTGTGAGGGTGCGGTGCGACCGCGACAGCCGTTTGCAAGTGTACCTCCTTCTCATTTTGAAAACTTTAGGCAAGCTTGGCAAAAATGTGTGCCAAAGTTTGGCAATGCAAGGCCTAGACCCAAACAGGATAAGTACGTACGTACTAGGAGTACTAGTGTTAAAAAAGAAAGGCGGGGTTTTCCTTCGCGGGATTTGATCGATACAAATCCTCGTTTCACGTGTCAATCAATGCGTATTTTTTTCTCCAAAGACCAAAGAGCTAACCATCTCACTCCTCATCGCTTGATTAATGTAGCGCCATGCAAACCAACCTTCTCACTTCCGCATGCATGCATGTCGTCTCTCTCTCCCCTGTCCATCTCTCTGCACACATGCGCCTCTCGCTCTCTCTCCTGTTTCTGCATGCAAGCAGCTCTCTCTGCCTTGGGAAGATGCAAAGCACATGGGAAAGAGAGATGGGATTATTGCAGGCACGCATGCGGTGGAAAGGGATGGAGGGCCCGGTTGGAAAGAGTAGCGAAAAAATGCCAATGCGCAGAGCATTGCGGGGAAAACGAAATTTTCTTAGACGCAGACAAAAAAGGACCAGAGGGAGTACTACTAGGATTACTAGTGCGGTGAGATGGTTTCTTTGAAGAAGACGATGGAGAAGCGGAGTCAGCGAAGAGTGAAATGATGGTTGCTTCATCCGCGCTTTTGTGATTTGACGCCTCACTGCTTTGTGATTTGTGATAGAAGGGATAGGGGAGTAGACTATGTGCTCTATACTGTACTACATGCGTCCAATCATGGGAGAAAGAGGAGAGACGTTGCATTTTTCTATTCCTTCAATCAATCAATCATGGAGCTTTGGTTCCATCTTTTTGGATTTGGCAACACCATCCACAATGGTTCCCACGATGCCAAAAGCTATTTTCACATTTGGCTACACATTGTGGATGCCCTTAACCGTACCACTTGGTTTTGCTCCTGTGTGCTATCTATACAAATCTCAATTATATTGATCTAAAAAATTATAGAATCAAGATTAGTAAAAAGGAGGTGATTTTGCCGCACGGATGGCGGGGAAGGTTTCTTATTTGAGCAATGCTACATCCATGTAATGGTTTACGTAAAGTTACGAACTGATGTGATGTGGGACTATTTGATTGGATTAAAGGAGAGGGTTAGGCCCACCCCACCTGAAAATCAGGGGGGCATATATAGATTAGATGGAAAGTATACGTAGAAGCTACGTAGCCCTTTGTAAGTCTAGGATTAGGCTTCTTATTTTCGGAGGACATTGTCCTCGCGGTTTGCTAACATGCGGTCCCACGTGAGGAAGAACAACGGTAGAAGCAACACGTGGTTAAGTTAAAGAAGATGATGGAGAAGCGGGTTCAGCAATGAGTGAAATGATGGTTGCTTCATCCCTCCAACTTAACTGCGGGAAAGGTGCAACTTTGTGATTTGACACCTCATTGCTCATTACTACGCCGGCGCCATGACTAGGGTGCTTCACCCCGGCTACTCTGCACTGTATTCCGGTATGGCACGTGGACCCGGTAGCTTCATGTCCCACATGTCGGCGAAAGGGACTAGAAGATTTATGAAAGCGAGCGCTCCACTCTTACGATGGAGGAGTAGACGACACGACGACTGTCGGTGTTAAAACCGGCGGATCTCGGGTAGTGGGTCCCGAACTGTGCGTCTAGGCCGGATGGTAACAGGAGGCAGGGAACACGATGTTTTACCCAGGTTCGGGCCCTCTTGATGGAGGTAAAACCCTACGTCATGCTTGATTAATATTGATGATATGGGTAGTAAAAGAGTAGATCTACCACGAGATCAAGGAGGCTAAACCGTAGAAGCTAGCCTATGGTATGATTGTTGTATATGGAGTTGATTGCCTATGGACTACAACCCTCCGGTTTATATAGACACCGGATAGGGTTAGGGTTACACAGAGTCGGTTACAATGGTAGGAGATCTTGAATATCCGCATCGCCAAGCTTGCCTTCCACGCCAAGGAAAGTCCCATCCGGACACGGGACGAAGTCTTCAATCTTGTATCTTCATAGTCCAGGAGTCCGGCTGAAGGTATAGTCCGGCTACCCGAACACCCCCTAATCCAGGACTCCCTCAGTAGCCCCTGAACCAGGCTTCAATGACGACGAGTCCGGCGCGCAAATTGTCTTCGGCATTGCAAGGCGGATTCCTCCTCCAAGTCCTTCATAGAAGATTGTAAACACCAAGAGTAGTGTCCGGCTCTGCAAAATAAGCTTCCACATATTGCCATAGAGAGAATAATATTAACACAAATCAAATCTGCTGACGTATTCCATAGTGCGTCATCGCACTACAGCCAAGTCCTTTACTCGAATCGTTTTTACTTTTCCACCTCAGCATGTTTTGCGAGGCGGTTTCCTTGGCACGTCTTGTCAAAGCAGAGATCGTGTACCCCCTTTATGGGATTCTCATCAATACGGACGTGGGTAACCCAACCGCGCCATTTATCACGGCGCTTGGGAGGCAAGCGAGTTTTACTATGCTGGTGGGGACGCACAACCGCATCCGCCCATATAAGGGGATAAGGATCCACCTTTTTACCTACGCCTTCTTCCTCCTTTGCCTATCCACCTCCTGCGCACTCGAGCTCCAGCGCCCAAGCCCGCACTTCCCACCTCAACCTTCTCCAGCAATGTCCGGAGCGGGAGGCAAGTGGATGGTCTCCTCCGCTACGGAGGGCCAAGTCAAGAAGCTAAGGAAGGCCGGATACCTGTCCAAGGACATCGCGCAACGGCTTCCCGAAAAGGGGCAGCTTCTCCCCACCCCAAGGCCCCATGAGAGGGCAGTATTTCTTCCCCACTTCCTCCGCGGACTGGGTTTTCCACTCCACCCATTTGTCCGGGGGCTCATGTTCTACTACGGCCTGGATTTCCACGATCTGGCCCCGAACTTCATCCTCAACATCTCGGCGTTTATCGTCGTGTGCGAGGCTTTCCTCCGCGTCCGCCCTTATTTTGGCCTCTGGCTCAAGACCTTCAACATCAAGCCCAAGGTGGTGCGCGGCAGCCAAGCGGAGTGCGGAGGCGCCATGGCGGGCAAGATGGCCAACATCCTATGGTTCGAGGGCTCTTTTGCGGAGACCCTAAAGGGGTGGCAATCCGGGTGGTTTTACATCACCGAGCCACGCGATCCGAAATGGAACGCAGCCCCCGAGTTCCGATCCGGATACCCCACGCGGCTTATGTCCTGGAAAGAGACAGGCCTGTCGTGGGGTGACGAAAAAGAGGTGACCGGATTGCAAACATGCATCCAGTCCCTGGTGAACAAGCCAATCCGGCTTGTTAATCTAATCCAGGTTATGCTCGTCCGCCGGATCCTCCCGTGCCAACAACGGGATTTTAATCTGTGGGAGTTCGACCCGGCGCAGCACCAAACCCTTAGCAGGCTCTTCGACACGACGTACGAAGATGCCTGGAAGGTGCTATTCAAGGGCGCTGAGGCTCCCGCATCTGCTTCCGAGGACCGCGGATACAGCTCGCAGCGTCACGCTAGCGAGGTAAGCTATCTTCACCTTTTACAGGATGTTAAGCTTTCTTCATAGTTTGACTCTATGCGGGATCTAAACTCCCTTACCTTTGACAGGCCTGGCGGGCGATATCCGGACCGATTAACTGTCCGGCTCCGCTGCCCGACGACCCAGCCCCAGCTGTACTAGTGAAGCTGCTAGTTCCAGTGCCTTATGTGGTGCCGGAGAAGAAGGCTAAGAAGAAGAAGACCACGGGGACTCGAAAGAATGCCCGAAACGTGGTGGTGTCGGACTCGTCATCCGACGAGTCCGAGACGCCCTCTTCCCGTGAAAACGAGGAGGAGGAAGAAGAAAACTCCCCCCCCCCCAGCGGAGGGAGGAGAGAAGAGGAAGGCCGCCCCAACGGGGGAGGCCGAGAGGTCTAGGAAAAGGAAGACCCCTTCGCCGGACTACTCCCCAGACGCCGAAGAGGGCGGAAAGGAGTGTCCAAACAGGGCCAAGCGTCCGGCGAAATCGTAAGTTCGGATATCAGAATAACTCATGATGTTCCTTTGTTGCACAGCTTTCCCTGATGTCGAATGTAATTATGCAGTCCGCCCCGGGCCGAATTCGACGAATCGTCGGGCGGCTCCCTGGACTCATCAGGCGTGAACTCAGTTCCGCCTGCTGTCTCCCCCCGCACTGTAGACGACGCTGAAGTGGCGTCGCGACAAGCTCCGGGGCAGGAGGAGGTGGTCCCGGAGGAGCCGCAAGGCAACCTCCTGGACTCCAGGAGTGAAGGGGATAAGGCCTCCCAGGGCTCCAAGTCCGGCTTTGTGCCGGACACCGCGCCGGAATCTTCCACAGTTCCGGATCGCAGTAGGCGAACTCCTTCCAAGAGGAGCAAGCCTTCTGAGCCGGTGGCCTCCGTCCAACCGGAGGTGCCGGAAAATCTGCTTGAGGTGCTCGACGGCGCCTCCATCGACGAGGGGCACCGTACTATTATGAGTACGGTGATCCAGAAGGTTCAGTCCGTCAAGAGCGGACTGACTGAAGCTTGCGCTAGCCTTCTAACAGGCTTCGAGGTAAAAAATATGTAAAAATATTACCGCATAGACAGTAGCCCCTGATGCTCTGTTTGGCGTTCGGAAAGAAAAGCCGAATAGAGGATCTATTAAATTTCGCAGGAGTCTAACAAAAAAAGAGTCAATATGTGTATGCAGGCTTCGCTGCTATCCAGCGCCGCACTGACTGCGGAGGTGGGTGTCCTGAAGCACGACTTCAAGCAGACCGAGCAAGAGCTCGGCCTTGCCAAGCGGCGGCTCGTGGAGAAAGAAGGTAAGAAATACCTTACAGAAAAGGTGCCTATAGAAAGGCGTGATTGCAAAAAAGATAACAGGATTGTACAGCTTATTGTAGGGGCCACGACTGAAGTGGCGACCCTTAAGCAGGCGCTGTCTGAGGCCGAACGGCCGCGGAGCACACCGAGCGAGACAGACTTGGGGCTCAGGTCGGCGAGGTGCAGCAAGAGCTTCAGGCTCTCATGAAAAAACAAGAGAGTTTGGAGCTTGAGTCAAAGGAGCAAGCATCCGAGCTCATGACGGCCCTTGAGACTGCCAAGTCTGCCAAGGCCGAAGCCCAAAAGGCCCTCCAAGAGTTGGAGGAGATGAGGAAGATAGCAGCGGGTAAGGCATTCTGCATGCAAAGCAGAAATATAAAAGTAAACTACTTGTTACTTACCCGAATCCGGAGCTCTCCAGGGGCATTCGCAGATCTTCCCCGCAACATACCCGATGCCGCCGCATTCTACTGAGCTGAAGAGGGCAGCTCGACGGAGAAGGTGTTCTGGTCTCAGTATTCTGAGGCCGGACACCCTGTGCCTTTGAGCGCCCAGCTGAAACAGCTGGTCGAGCTCCACAAGGCGGCCGAACAGGCCATGAAGGGCTTCATAGTTCGGCTATGGCCCGGAGAGGCCCCGCCTGGGAGCTATTTCGGGCTGGTGGAGGCCTGTCCGAGGCTCGAGGTCATCAAGCGCTCCGTCCGCAAAGGTGCACTGGGGTAAGCTAGACGGTGAGAAGCTTGTGATGGATGGTCCGCCGCCGGTAAAGGAGCATCGCAAGCCCGAGAACTACTACAAGGATGTTCTTGCAGGTGCCCGCCTTGTGGCGGATGAATGTACCAAGGATGTGATTTTTGAATGAACTCGCTCGTGTTTATCCTGTGCGCTGAAAACTTGTTCATATGCGCTAAGCAATGCTTATTGAATTTAAAATATTACTTTCTGTGCGGCCCTTTATCAAAAAATTGAGGGATGGCCAGTCGTCGGCTTCTGCCCCCATGCCACTAGTGCTGGGGTGTTCGGGATAAACCTGAGCGCTCTTTTTCCCATAGTTGGGTCCTTCGAGGGAGGCGCTCAGCACAACAAACTAGGCAATCGGACTATAATGCTTGAACACTCTCACTTAGCCATAGAACTCTATAATTTTAAATTTCGGCGAAGCCCCTAGTTCGGAAGATCGAGTTCGGGGCGCTATCCACGCCTTGGCCGGACAAAGCCAGCTCCTCGCTCGAAGCGGCATAAGTCTTTAGGGACTCGAAAAACCTCTCGAACAGCGACCGGTCTCTCGCCTCATCATGACAGTCAGTTTTAGCTTTCTCCACTGAGGTGCTTAACCCAGCTGAACCGGGGCACAATCGCAGTGGTTCTCCTAGGGCTACCTTAGCCGATAGAGCGGAACGTAAGGCACCAAAACATAGGAGCCGGGAAAACCCAACTATTGACCCAAATCATGATTCGGAGCCGATGCATATAGTGCTATAAGTTCGGGGTGCCACACTTGTGAAAGTGTACGGACTTCTCACGCCATAATGAGGGGTACTGAATCCCCTGGCGTGTTTGCCGTACCATGGTGTACGGGTGCAATCATGTCATTTAATAAACATATATGTGAAAAGAGGATAATGCAAAAAATAGACAAAAAGCTAAGCATTGTTTATAGAGAGGCTATTTATCAAAGCCGAACGATACAAATAGTGCAATAAGCAAAAGATATTGGACTATTCAGTATGTCCTGAGCAGGGGCAGGCCGCAGAATTGTATTTAAAACAGGTATACTGCTCGTAACAGAGACCACCTGGGAGTTCCGTAATGCGGCATGGCTTGTCTGCCTCCCTGGATCTTGCATCGTTTGTGCGGCAGTCGAATTGCCGAACAGGTCGTCCGAAGTACTGAGTCCTGAAAGTAAGAAAAAATTAGAAAGAATCCGGCAGCCCCTAGTGCGTTTTAAGCCGTATTTTGGGCGTGCCGTTATTGTGCCCCTTCCCCTGTTCCCATGGTATTTCAAGGGCGTAGTTATGTACGCGAGGTACTGGTTTCGCTATGTCGCGAAAGCTGGGGTTGGGGCCGCATTGCTACGCTTGCTCAGAGTGTGCCAGGCGGTCCTGCTGTGGGTTACTCCGGGCGCGCTTGGTAGTGTCTGGCTTTTTAATGGCCGGACTGGAGAATTGCCTGAGAAGGCTACTTTGTACCTCCGCTGCGAGAGCCGCCGTATGCTCCTCCGTACGGAGGGAGCGTTCGGTGTTTCCGTTGACCGTAATTACTCCTTGCGGGCCTGGCATCTTGAGCTTGAGATATGCATAGTGCGGCACCGCATTGAACTTTGCAAATGCGGTTCGTCCGAGCAGGGCGTGATAGCCACTGCGAAACGGGACTATATCAAATATTAACTCTTCGCTTCGGAAATTGTCCGGGGATCCGAAGACCACGTCAAGTGTTACTGAGCCTATACAGTTGGCTTCTACACCTGGTATAACGCCTTTAAAGGTCGTTCTTGTGGGCTTAATCCTTGAGGGATCTATGCCCATTTTCCGCACTGTATCCTGATAAAGCAGGTTCAGGCTACTGCCGCCGTCCATGAGGACTCTTGTGAGATGAAATCCGTCGATGATTGGGTCGAGAACCAATGCGGGTAAGCCGCCATGACGGATGCTAGTGGGATGGTCCCTTCGATCAAAAGTGATCGGGCAGGAGGACCATGGGTTGAACTTTGGGGCGACTGGCTCCATCGCGTATACGTCCCGTAGCGCACGCTTCCGCTCCCGCTTGGGAATGTGGGTTGCGTATATCATGTTCACCGTCCGCACTTGTGGGGGAAAGCCCTTCTGTCCATTGTTATTCGGCGTCTTGGGCTCCTCGTCGTCACTGTGCAGCCCCTTGTCTTTGTTTTCGGCCCTTAACTTGCCTGCCTGCTTGAACACCCAACAATCCCTGTTAGTGTGATTGGCTGGCCTTTCGGGGGTGCCATGTATCTGGCACAAGCGATCGAGTATTCGGTCCAAACTGGACGGGCCCTGAGTATTCTTTTTGAATGGCTTTTTCCGCTGACCGGATTTATAGCCTTTGAATCCGGCATTGACTGTCGTGTCTTCATTGCTGTCGCTGTTAACGCGGTGTTTTTGCTTATTCCGACGTGTCCAGCCACTTTTGTCCTTGGTATCCGAATTACCAGGGTTCTTTGATAAGTTGTTACTGCGAAGCCAGCTATATTCTCCCACGCAAAAGCGGGTCATGAGTGTCGTGAGGGCTGCCATGGATTTCGGCTTTTCCTGTCCTAGGTGCCGGGCAAGCCACTCGTCGCGGATGTTATGCTTGAAGGCTGCTAGGGCCTCTGCGTCCGGACAGTCGACTATCTGGTTTTTCTTTGTTAGGAACTGTGTCCAGAATTGTCTGGCCGATTCCTCTGGCTGCTGAATTATGTGGCTTAAGTCGTCGGCATCCGGCGGTCGCACATAAGTGCCCTGGAAGTTGTCGAGGAATGCGGCTTCCAGGTCCTCCCAAGAACCGATTGAGTCTGCTGGCAAGCTATTAAGCCATTGCCGGGCCGGTCCTTTAAGTTTGAGCGGGAGGTATTTGATGGCGTGTAGATCATCGCTGCGTGCCATGTGGATGTGAAGGAGATAATCCTTGATCCATACCGCCGGATCTGTTGTGCCATCGTATGATTCGATGTTTATGGGTTTGAAACCCTCTGGGATTTTATGATCCATTACTTCATTCGTGAAGCATAGCGGGTGTGCGGCGCCTCTGTACTGGGCTATATCACGACGCAGCTCGGAAGAGCTATGTCTGTTGTGTTCGGCTCGGCCGGATTTGTTGTATACGGAGTGAAGATCATTATCACATGCCGTAGGGCGCCTGCGCGATCCGTAGATCGATCTTGTTTGTCTTGCCTTATCCTCCAGTATGTCTCGCAGGTCGGGCGCATTTTCCCGTGCCTTAGTTGAGCGGCGTCGGGGCATGGCTTGGGTGGAGGGCCGAGAGGCCTCTTTGTCGTGGCCGTGAGGTGGCCGGTCTGCCATGTCATGCGCTGGTGATGTAGGTGCTTCCTCCTCTGACCGGGGTAGCAGCCTGCGCTTCGGGTAACCCTTGGAGGGGCGTTCGAGTTCATACTCTTCGGCCGCAAGGACTTCAGTCCATCTGTCAGCTAGCAAATCTTGGGCAGCTCTAAGCTGTTGCTGCTTTTTCTTGAGGCTGCTTGTCGTGGCTAAAAGCCTACATTTAAAACGCTCTTGTTCGGCGGGGTCTGATTGTATGACAAATTCGTCGTCATCGAGGCTTGCCTCGTCTTCGGAGGGAGGCGTATAGTTATCATCCTCGACCTCTCGGTCTGCCGCTCTCTCATGAGGGCTGGCTTCTCCATCTTCCTGTGCCGAATCTTGCTGAGGTGGGTATTCTTCGGCGCTATCCGAGGTAGTATTATCTCCCGTGCCAGAATCACCGTTTTTGCTTTGGCGGGATTTAGAGCGACGCCGCTGACGCCGGTGCTTTGGCTGTTTCTTGGGGGCGTCATCCCCCACTATTCCATCGCCATCTCCATCTTTTGGAGTATCCACCATATATATGTCATATGACGAGGTGGCCTTCCAGTGCCCTACAGGTGCTGGTTCCTGTTCGTCTCCTACATCGTCGTCCATGCCGTCGATGTCTTCGGAGCTGAAGTCAAGCATGTCGGTTAGATCGTCGACAGTGGCTACAAAGTGGGTGGTGGGTGGGCTTTGAATTTCCTCATCGCCCGTATCCCACCCTTGCTGACCGTAGTCCGGCCAGGGCTCTCCTGATAAAGAGAGAGACTTAAGAGAATTCAGGATGTCACCAAAAGGCCAACGCTGAAAGATGTCTGCGGCGGTGAACTCCATTATCGGCGCCCAATCGGATTCGATTGGTAGGGGCGTGGGGGGTTCGGGGTCCGGGGAGGAGTCCGGATCCTCGGAGTCATGGGTCGTGCAGAGTGCGGGGCTAGCGTTCGGCTCGATCGCTTTCGGGATCGCAGCCCCCGACGTGACGTCCAACCGCTCATCCTCGATTGGCGCAATAGGCTCCGAGTTAGGGGTTGGAACCGATGCGTGTGCGGCCTCCAGGACACTGTCCAGGGCCAGAGCTAGATCATGCCTCTCGAGATAGTGCTGCACGCTTGGCCGTGACTCGAGTCCGTCGAAGCTCAAGTCTCCGCGGATGTCAGCCGTGTAGTTTAAGCTTCCAAACCTGACTTGATGGCCAGGGGCGTAGCTTTCGATCTGCTCCAGGTGGCCGAGTGAATTGGCCCGCAGAGCGAAGCCACCAAAGACGAAGATCTGTCCGGGGAGCAAAGTCTCACCCTGGACCGCATCGTTGTTGATGATCAAAGGAGCCATCGGGCCTAAAGGCGACGACACAGAGGAACTCTTAATGAAAGCACCAATGTCGGTGTCAAAACCGACGGATCTCGGGTAGTGGGTCCCAAACTGTGCGTCTAGGCCGGATGGTAACAGGAGGCAGGGAACACGATGTTTTACCCAGGTTTGGGCCCTCTTGATGGAGGTAAAACCCTACATCCTGCTTGATTAATATTGATGATATGGGTAGTACAAGAGTAGATCTACCACGAGATCAAGGAGGCTAAACCCTAGAAGCTAGCCTATGGTATGATTGTTGTATATGGAGTTGATTGCCTACGGACTACAACCCTCCGGTATATATAGACACCGGATAGGGTTAGGGTTACACAGAGTCGGTTACAATGGTAGGAGATCTTGAATATCTGCATCGCCAAGCTTGCCTTCCACGCCAAGGAAAGTCCCATCCGGACACGGGACGAAGTCTTCAATCTTGTATCTTCATAGTCCAGGAGTCCAGCTGAAGGTATAGTCGGGCTACCCGAACACCCCCTAATCCAGGACTCCCTCAACGACCCAGTGAACTATCACTTGTACTGTATAGTACTATAGTTTTGCTGTTTCGCACGATCCATCGATAGAAACCCGATTAAACAGGAAAGGGCGGGATTTTTCCCGCGCGGTAGATGATACTGGCCATACATTTCAAAGGCAATTTTCATGTATGCAAACTGAATAATTATAAGTAACAATATGATATCTAGTAAAACTAAAAACGCATATGATTTATTGTGTTAGAGTGTAGTAGTAGTGCTGTATTGCGTAGTTGTTAGATGTAACATGCGAGAACATGTAGAGATGTAGTTTTGGAGGGCCTACAAAGAGAAAAGTGTAATACGGTCACCGAAATTCAGAATAAGCCGATTACGGTCACTATATATGTTTTGCGGTAATTATACGGTCACTTGCTCACAGTTCAGCATCGGATTGCACTCTGTTGATCGGCCAAATAGTCTGCGTGGCGCCATGTTGACTAGTTAAATTGACCACATTCCTTGTGGGTCCCACCTGTCAGTTCGCATAGGCAAAAGGTCAGATAAACACAAATTTACGCAGGCGCGACAAGGCTCCAACCCGTGCGCGGGAATCACCTGGTTGTGTATGTGTCTGTCAGGGCCTGATGTGAGCGCATGCACGTGTAGCTTGAGCACTTGAGCGTGAGAGTGTGTGTTGGTCGTGTGGTGTACTGGTGTGTGCATGCATGCGTGCGTGTGTGCGTGTGAGTGTTGCGTGCGTGCGTGGCACCGTGTGTACGTGTGAGTGTTGCGTGCGTGCGTGGGTGCATGTGTTGCGTGGATGCAGTTCGTGTGCATGCGTGCGTGCGTGTATAATCACCACACCAGCTCCTGTGTGTTAAAACAGACGGCTCAACATACCAATACAAGGCCACCTTGTCCGCTGTGCCTGCGGTCATGACTTCGAACCACCGTCCAAATATTTTTTTGTCGTTTGTTTTCATTCTTACTAGCAAGATGCCCGTGCGTTGCACGTAACATCAAGATGCATTTGTATGACTTGTTTATCTTGTGGGAGTAAAGGATGAACGGGGGAAGACCTTATTTGCAAATGTGGAGAGGTGTGTGGGTACCTTTTTGCAAAATTGCCATAGTTTCTTCCCTATCCGTCAGATATAAATTGGACGGCCTATATTGCAGGATGGCAGGCACACCATCATCACCAACTCTATTTTTATAAGAGTGTATTTTATGTATTTTATAAGAGTGTAGATGTAGAGTAGATACAAGTCGACAGGTGGGCACGATGGTAGTGAGATAATGTGATGCAACACTAGAGGTGCCACGTGGAGCGTTTAACTGGTCAACTAGTCATGTCATGAGCAAATACAGAGTTGTACGGTGAGCCCGTGACTGTATAATAACCAGTAAACGTAAATGGTGACCGTAATGAGTGGATTCTGAAGTCCAATGTACGTATCGTGCTTTCGCTTCAAATACAATGATCGCCATTGCATATATCGCGAGAGAAAGATGAAACATGCGTGAGTTTTCTGGGCCTTACTTTTAGAGGACCTGGAGATAGTTTTGTGTGCATACGTGAAAGGGGTGTACAGGGGGGTATGCGATGGAGAGAGAGATGCTCTTCGTTTCTCTTTATTATGACTAACTTTGTATGTAGTATAAAAATATACAAATTCACAGTGCGGAATAAATATCATTGTGGGCACCATGCAATGCAAATTAGCGTTCGTACTCCTCCATATAACTTTGTAATGTTGTATATATGTAGAAACTCTAAAATAATTTTTTGGCCACACTTTATTCAAAAGGAATGTTGTATGCGAAATAAATGTGAAGAGAGGGCTTTTTAGATCAATGGGGTACGTGATGTAACATGTGTGAATGTGTAGTTGATGCATTTGGCGGGGCCTAGAGAGGTATGTGTGTGTATTATGTATTCGAGAGAGGCATGGATAGAGGGGCCGACGGGGGCGTGGAAGAGATAGCACGAGAAATGAGAGTGGTCTAGAGAGAGAGAGACGAATATGACGTCACGACAAGAGATTCCATTCCCTTGAGTGTGTATATGCAAGGGGGGAGGGAATAGAGGCACCAGGAGAAATTTTCTATGTGTGTGGTGTTTGTGTTGGTATGTGTGGGTGTGAGAAGATAATGAGATGTGGGGGCAGAGGGTGTGGCACCGTGTGAGGTCCGGTGGGTCGAGGTGAGGCCCTTCGTTCGGTTCCATCCTGCGCCACATTGGTCGGCCCGTGACGCATTTAGGAAGACCCATGGATGACTAGTCGTGCAAGACAAAGATAGCAGAATTGTGAAGGACTCTGTGTCCATTGACAAAGCCGGCTAGGATTTGTAACCCTAGGTTCTCAAACTAAGGTAACCCCTTTATCTCTGATATTACTATTCATCCAACCTAACTTTAAGGGGCATCCTACAGAATGCTCTACTAGAGTCATACTCGTCGATTAGGAAGAGAGGTGTGAGACAATGCGTGAGAGACAGGCGTAAAGATAATGTTCGTACATGAGACACGTAGGTAGGTCCATGTATATAGAAAGGGTCGATGAGGATTGTGCGTTTGTATGCTTGTGAGAGGAAGAGTTCTTGAGATAAAGGTTAGTGGAAACAGTTGTAAATGGTTACGAGAGGGAGGGAGGGTTATATCTAGAACATGTGTGCGAGAAAGACACCTCGGGAGAGAGTTGTAACACCCTCGATGCGACTATATCTCCCACGTGTCGAGGCACGACTTAGAGGCATAATCGCATTGCTGTAACACCCTCGATGCGACTATATCTCCCACGTGTCGAGGCACGACTTAGAGGCATAATCGCATTGAAGGCATATGTCGCAAGTTAGACAATCTTCACAACATCCCATGTAATATAGATGTAATAAAAGGGGAGATAACATAGTTGGCTTACACTCGCCACGTCAATCAAGTACATAATTAACATTACATCATCCAAACACTCATGGCCCGACTACGGCGCCAAAATAAAAGAGAACCCAACATGCGACACGGTCCCGATCACCCCCAACTGGGCACCACTACTGATCATCAGGAAAGGAGACATAGTAACGTTGAGAGTCTTCGTCGAACTCCCACTTGAGCTCAAGCGCGTCACCTGGAGCGGAATCATCAGGCCCTGCATCTGGTGTAATAGTAATCTGTGAGCCACAGGGACTCAGCAATCTCGCACCCTCGCGATCAAGACTATTTAAGCTTATAGGTAAGGCAAGGTAAATATATGTGGAGCTGCAGCAAGCGACTAGCAAATATGGTGGCTAATCTATTCGCAAAAGAGAGCGAGAAGAGGAGGCAAAGCGCGAGCGAGAAACTAGAGACAACCTGCGCAAACATTACTCCAACACCGTGTCCACTTCCCGGACTCCGCCGAGAAGAGGCCATCACGGTAACACACTCAGTTGATTCATTTTAATTAATTAAGGTCAAGTTATCTACAACCGGACATTAACAAATTCCCATCTACCCATAACCGCGGGCACAGCTTTCGAAAGTTCAAAACCCTGCTGGGGAGTCCCAACTTAGCCCATGAAAAGCTCTCACGGTCAACGAAGGAATAGACCTCCTCCCAAGATGTTCCGATCAGACTCGGTATCTCGGTACTTCAAGACAACTCCGACAAGGTAAAACAAGTCCAGCAACACCACCCGCTGTGCCGACAAATCCCGATAGGAGCTGCACATATCTCGTTCTCAGGGCACACCGGATAAGCTAAGCGTACGGGAACCAACGTAACCCAAGTTGCCAAGGGACGGCCCCGCACGGTGCTCTAGGTTGGACCAACACTCAGAGGAGCACTGGCCCAGGGGGGGTTTAAAATAAGATGACCCTTGAGTCCGCGAAACCCAAGGGAAAAGGCTAGGTGGCAAATGGTAAAACCAAGGTTGGGCATTGCTGGAGGAGTTTTATTCAAAGGCGGACTGTCAAGGGGTTCCCATTATAACCCAACCGCGTAAGGAACGCAAAATCCGGGAACATAACACCGATATGACGGAAACTAGGGCGGCAAGAGTGGAACAAAACACTAGGCGAGAGGCCGAGCCTTCCACCCTTTACCAAGTGTATAGATGCATAAAGATAACATGGCAATATAATGATATCCCAACAAGTAAAATAAATGTTCCAACAAGGAACGGCCTCCAATCTTCACCTGCAACTAGCAACGCTATAAGAGGGGCTGAGCAAAGCGGTAACATAGCCAATCAATGGTTTGCTAGGACATGGTGGGTTAGAGGTTTGACATGGCAATTTGGGAGGCTTGAAAGCAAATGGTAGGCATCATAGCATTGGCATAGCAAAAGAGCGAGCAAACTAGCATAGCAAAGATAGTAGTGATTTCGAGGGTATGATCATCTTGCCTGCACAGTTGTTAGAGTTGACTGGATCCTCGAAAGCAAACTCAATGGGCTCCTCGTTAGCGAACTCGTCTCCCGGCTCTACCCAAACAAGACAAACAAGCAACAAGGACACAATCAACCACGTGCAAGACTCAAACAATATGATGCAATGATGGTATGCTGCGATGCGGGATGCATATGCAAGATTTGACAAGGGATGCATGAACCTGGACTCAACTTGGAAATCCAAGGGTGCCACTGGAAATATGAGATGAAAACGCTTGAAAACGATATAAAGAACACCGGATTCGGAGTTACGGTTTGAAAATGGCAAGCGATTCAAAAATGACACCGGTCTGCGATTTACAGCAAGTAGCCTTCTAAATGCAATGAGGTGAACATTGCTACACCACCCAAACATGGCATCAAAATACATGGCAGGGATCCATTCATGAAGCTTAACAAAAGTCTAGCACTGAGCTATGGCCAATTCATCCATTAACAGGTTCAAACAAGCATGGCAAAAATGCATATGGCAAACAGATCTCAGACTTAGTGAAATTAACACATGTCTGGAATTTCAGATCAGGTAGCACTCTTTGGAGCAACAAAACTACATGCTACAGGACCTGAACATGGCAAAGTAAAGCATGGCATGGAGCTACTCAAAGAGCTTAACGAAAGTCCCTTAGTGACCTTGAGACAAAAAGGACCAGAAAATAAAATTACAAGCATGTGAACATGGCAAAAACATAATCAGTTTTCAGACTTAGTGAAAACTGGCACATGCTGAAACATAACTCAAGTAGGCATGTTTACGAGCTCGATGCACTCAACACGGAGCAAGTCATGACCAACTAAGCATACACCCATCAAGAATACACAAAATGCAAGCTAGACATGGCAAGAACAATAACATAGCATGCACGGATCAACTACAACATCATCGGCAAAATTGCAAACAAGTTGACAATCTGCCCAGATTCACAAAGTAGCAAAAGTAGAGCTCGATTGACTCAAGCTAGGGTTCTCCATAATTGCAACCAAAGACATGGATGGATAGAGAACTACAAGAATAGCAAAACATCCTTACTGATCATCCTCAAAAGAGGCACGGATCACTAGGAATCAACATGAACATATGGCATCATGAGATAAACAGCTCGAGGACTTAGTGGAAATGTAAAGTCCCTGAAATCAGAATTAACAAGTGCACCACTTTGCAAGCTTGTGCTAGACACCACACACATCACAAAAATACATGGGTTGAACCTCTGGAAAGATGACAAGACCCTTAACAAAACATACGTAGAACTCATGGGCATAGCATGCACACAATAATCATGGCAGAAATGACAAAAAGCTAAATGAAGTAACAGATCTGACAATTATCTCAAGTAGCCCTATTCTAACAGCATTTCGGGCACCAAGATGACCTCAAATGACAATGATGCAATGGAATGAAATGATGTACCCTCTGAGATGAACATTTTGATATGCTATATGCCCAAAACGGAGCTACGGATGCAAAGTTACGAGGCCATGAATAGGAGCATATGGATATATGGAAACAGGGCTTAGAAGAAAAAAACACCTCCGATCTAGGGTTTGACCCGGGCACGCAAAACGAGGCGGCGGCGCTGCTCGCCGGAGTTCGAAGACGGCGGCCGGCGAGGTCGAGGTCGCCGGATCCGGTCGCTCCTCGACCGGATCTGGCCGGAGGAGGGAGGGGACGGCGAGGCGGCGACGGAGGGCGGCATCGGCGGGGCAGCGGAGCCGCGGCGGTCGGCGACGAGCTCGGGCAGCGTGCAGATGCGGCAGCGCCGGCGAGGGCGCGTGGTGGCGGCGGCGAGGGCGTGCGGTGGTGGAGACTCGGGCCGGGAGGGCCGCGGTCGGGCCCCGCGGGCCGGCGCGGTGGGAGGCGGCGGAGCCGCCACGTGGCGATCGCTGAGAGGGCGCGGGCGGCGGCGGACGTTGTCCGGCGCTGGCGGACACGTCCGGCGCGCGGAGAGGAGCGGGGAGCTAGGTTTAGGGTCGACTTGATCCGAAATTTTTGGGGAGGAGGCTATATTTATAGGTAGAGGGAGCTAGGAGAGTCCAAATGAGGTGTGGTTTCGGCCACGCGATCGTGATCGAACGCTCTAGATGATGGAGAGGGTTTAGGTGGGTTTTGGGCCAAATTGGAGGGGTGTTGGGCTGCAACACACATGAGGCCTTTTCGGTCCCTCGGTTAACCGTTGGAGTATCAAATGAAGTCCAAATGGTACGAAACTTGACAGGCGGTCTACCGGTAGTAAACCAAGGCCGCTTGGCAAGTCTCGGTCCAATCCGGAAATGTTTAATCCCCACACACGAAAGAAAAGGTAGAAATGACCACCGGAGGAGAACGAAGCGCTGGAATGCAAAACAGACAACGGGGAGAATGGTCGAATGCATGATATGAACACGTATGCAAATGCAATGCACATGATGACATGATATGAGATGCATGAAAACGATAACAACACACGGAGGCAAAAACCCGAACCTGAGGAAATAAAATAACTTAACGCCACACGGAGGCAAAAACCCGAACCCGAGGAAATAAAATAACTTAACGCCGGAAACGGACAAGAGTTGGAGTACAAATTGGGAAAGTTACATCCGGGGTGTTACAACACTCCACCACTACGAAAGAATCTCGTCCCGAGATCTAGGACTGAAAGAACGCCGGGTACTCTGAACGGAGCTGATCCTCGCATTCCCAGGTAGCTTCACGGTCGGAATGGTGTGACCACTTGACTTGGAGAAATTTGATTGACATGTTGCGAGTCTTGCGTTCAGTCTCTTCAAGAATAGCAATTGGGTGCTCACAATAAGAGAGATCTTCTTGGAGTTCAATGTCCTCGAAGTTGATGGTGCGGTCAGGAGTCTTGAAGCACTTTCGGAGCTGAGAAACATGAAACACGTCATGAATATTTGCAAAGTTTGAAGGAAGCTCGAGTTGATAGGCGAGGTCTCCTCTCTTGCTGACAATCTTGAAAGGTCCCACGTATCTGGTGGCAAGCTTCCCTTTGATACCGAAGCGACGAGTACCTTTCATAGGAGAGACGCGGAGATAAACATGATCTTCGATCTCGAAAGCCAAATCACGGTGCTTACTGTCATAGTAGCTCTTCTGGCGGGATTGGGCTGCTTTGAGATTATCTCGAATGACTTTGCACATCTCCTCTGCCTCTGTGGTTAAGTCATTTCCCAAAAGCTGACGTTCACCGGTTTCAGACCAGTTGAGAGGGGTACGGCACTTCCTGCCATACATAATTTCAAATGGGGCCTTACCCGAACTTGCTTGAAAACTGTTGTTGTAGGAGAATTCAGCATAAGGAAGACAATCCTCCCGCTTCATGCCGAAGGAGATCACACAAGCCCTGAGCATATCTTCAGGAATCTGGTTGACACGCTCGACTTGACCGCTAGTTTGGGGATGGAAAGCTGTGCTGAAGCGGATGTTGGTGGCCATGGCCTTCTGAAAAGAATCCCAAAACTTGGATGTAAAGATGCTGCCACGGTTTGAAGAGATCACTTGTGGAATACCATGCAGAGAGACAATCCGAGAGGTATAGAGTTCCGCCAATTGAGCTGCAGTGATCGACTCTTTGCTAGGCAGAAAATGAGCCACTTTGGTGAGTTTGTCGGTGACAACGAATATAGCATCATTGCCACGCTTGGACTTTGGAAACCCAGTCACGAAGTCCATTTCAATGTTGTCAAACTTCCATTCTAGAATGGCAAGAGGTTGGAGGAGACCAGCTGGCCTTTGGTGTTCTGCCTTCACTCTTCTGCAGACATCACATTCATTCACGAATTGAGCAATCTTGCGCTTCATCCGAGTCCACCAATAAGCCTGCTTGAGGTCTTGATACATCTTCGTGCTCCCAGGGTGGATGGAGAGGAGAGAATTGTGAGCCTCGTTCATGATCAGTTTACGGAGGTCACCTTTGGGTACAACAATACGATCCTCGAAGAAGAGAGTGTCCTTGTCATCAAGGCGGTAGCACTTGTACTTGGGTTGACTCTTGGCAATCCCAATCTTCACCTTTTTCACCATAGCATCAAGAAGCTGGGCTTGGCGAATCTGGTCTTCCAAGGTAGGAGAGACTTGAAGGTTGGCGAGGAAACCTTGAGGAACAACTTGCAGATTAAGTTTGCGGAAAGCTTCACAAAGCTCGGGTTGATAAGGCTTGAGAATAAGACTGTTGCAGTAAGCCTTTCTGCTCAATGCGTGAGCAATCACATTGGCCTTGCCTGGAGTATACTCAATACTCGGATTATACTCTTGAATCATTTTGACCCATCGAGTTTGCCTGAGGTTGAGATTAGGCTGAGTGAAGATGTACTTGAGACTCTTGTGATCAGTGAAAATGTCCACTTTTCTTCCCAATAGAAGATGTCTCCAAGTCAAAAGAGCATGCACAACTGCCGCCAACTCGAGATCATGAGTGGGGTAGTTCTTCTCATTGGGCTTCAACTGGCGAGAGGTATAAGCAACAACTTTCTTCTCTTGCATCAATACTGCGCCAAGACCTTAGAGAGAGGCATCACAAAAGACCTCGTACGGCTTGGATTCATCAGGCGGAGTCAGAACTGGAGCAGTGATCAATTTCTCTTTCAAAGTGTTGAAAGCAATGTCACACTCCGGAGACCAAACGTACTTGATGTGCTTCTGGAGAAGATTTGAGAGAGGCTTCGCGATCTTAGAAAAGTTTTCAACGAATCTTCGGCAATAGCTTGCGAGACCGAGGAAGCTGCGGAGTTGCTTCACGTTCTGAGGAGGTTCCCAATTTACAATTGCAGACACCTTCTCAGGATTCACCGCAATGCCCTTGGCAGAGATGATATGACCAAGATAAAGAACCTCATCGAGCCAAAATTCACACTTGGAGAACTTGGCGTAGAACTGGTGTTCCCTGAGCTTATCAAGAACCAAACGCAAGTGCTTGGCATGATCTTCCTTGTTCTTCGAGAAAACCAGAATGTTGTCGAGATAGACCAAAACGAAGTCATTGGTGTAGGCGTTGAAGATGAAGTTCATCATGCGAGACAAAGTCGGAGGAGCGTTGACGAGGCCAAAAGACATGACAGTGTATTCATATGAACCATAGCTTGTCCTGAAAGCCGTCTTGGGAATATCTTGCTCACGGATACGAATCTGATGATAACCCATACGAAGATCAAGCTTGGAGAATACTTGGGCACCTTTGAGTTGTTCGAACAGCTTGTTGATGTTGGGAAGTGGGTATTTGTTCTTGATGGTCTTCTAGTTCAATGGACGGTAATCAACACAAAGTTGGTCCGTTCCATCCTTCTTCTTCACAAAAAGAACACCACAACCCCATGGAGAAGAACTAGGCCGGATGAGACCCATTTTCTCTTGAATATCGAGTTGCTTCTTCAGCTCCTTCAACTATTCAGGTCCGATCTTGTAAGGATGCTTGCACAAAGGTTCCGTGCCAGGCTCAAGATCAATAACGAATTCAACTGGTCGATGTGGAGGCATTCCTGGAAGCTCTTCTGGAAAGATGTCTTGATATTCGCAAACGATTGGAATTAGCGAGATGGAATCGAGTTCACCCTTCTCATTGAGACAAAATAGACGGATGGTATCGTCATTCGCGGCAAAGACAATTACATCCTCAGACGAATGAGTCAATTGAATCTGCCTGGCTGCACAATCAAGCTGAGCCTTGTGCTTAGAAAGCCAATCCATGCCGAGAATAAGATCAATATCCAAGTTACCAAGAACCATTGGAGAAGCCAAAAACTTGAAATCACCCATCATGATAGAAATATCCGGGACTATTGAAGTAGCCCTCAAAGACATAGCCGGAGAAACCACTCCCATAGGTTTACCCAACATTTGTGAAACGAAGTCATGCTTGGAAACAAATGATCTTGACATGAAACAATGCGATGCACCAGTGTCAAAAAGAACTCTTGCGGGAATAGAGTGAACTGGAAAGTTACCCATGATGACATCTGATGAATCCTCTGCCTGAGCTGCATTCATCAAGTTGACCTTGGCATGCTTGGGGTTATGCTTGACCACAGCTGTACTTGCCGATCTGACAGGAGGAGGAGGAGGAAGACGCCTCTGGTTGAAACACTTGTTGGCATAGTGACCCTTCTGTTGGCACTTGTTGCACGTGACCTCTGAAAGCAGACGGTGGTACGGAGCACTTGATCTTGGAGGTTGAGACGAAGTCTTGTTCTGAAAGCCAGGGTTGGGTGGGTGGGAAGATCCACTGCCACCTTTGCTCTTCTGCTGATACGGCTGACGGAACGGAGGAGGAGGAAGCCAATACTTCTGCTGCTTGGCCACTTGAGTAGAGGAAGAAGGAGTAACATCTCTGACTCGCTTCTTGGAAGCATCACACCTCAATTGAGCAGCCTCTTGCTTCAATGCCATGTTGTAGAACTCATCGTACCTCAAGGGCTCGAAGAGAACAAGAGCGAGCTGAATTTCTTCTCTGAGACCACCCCTGAACTGATATATCATGCTCTTCTCATCAGGTACGTCCTGCTTAGCAAAGCGGGCGAGCTTCTGGAACAACTTGTTGTAGTCATAGACAGACAAAGAGCCTTGCTTCAGGTTGCGGAATTCCTCACGATTGCTTTCAACCACGCTCTGAGGGATATGATGAGCTCGGAAATCTTGATGGAATTCATCCCAAGTGATAACACGTCCACCCCTGGAGTCCTTGTACTGCTGGAACCATTCTGCAGCTTGATCTTTGAGTTGGAAGGAAGCGAACTTGACAAAGTCCTCAGGCCTGACATTACTGCACTCGAAATGCTTGCGCAGATCCACAAGCCAATCGTCAGCATCGGTTGCCTTAACACAATTGCTGAAATTCTTTGGCCCATTAGCAAGGAATTGGTTGAGTGTAGTAAAGTGATTATGATTGTTGCCTTGGTTCCCTTGGTTGCCTTGATTGCGCTCTTGAAGAATTTGCATGATCAACTGTGTGTTTGCATTGGTTGCGGCCATCACAGCTTGCATGCCTCCGGAGGAGGTGGAGGTGGTGGCGGATCAGGATTCGGAGTCGTGCGCGTTGGAGGAGCCATCCTGAAGAGGTTGACATCCATTAGCACATTGATAGACAAATATTGAAGCTGAATCCAATGGAATGAAAATTGCGACATATAGTTTTCACATCCGAACAAAATGAACAAATGCATTCCTCTTGAAATGGTCACATATCCATAAATTGAGAAGCCACTTAGAATTAAGGTGAAGAAATAAATCAACAAGGTACGGATCAAGAACGAATAATCGGTAAGAAATCCCAATCTCAAACCAATATCCGTGGAAGAAGAACTAGAGCTACTAGAATTCCCATCTATGAAACTCCCGAACCTTTCCGGTTATGCAATCAGGTGTTGGGGATACAGGGGAAGCATAATATCTCACCCAAATCTAGCGAATCCTACATCCAGCTGTATCCATCCTTCAACACATAAGCAAGAAACCTTCGGAAACCATCTACCTCAACCTTCGAAAAGAATCCATTATACAAGTTATGGCGATACTCCCAAACTCCCGCCCCAGTACTAGGTGGCGTCGAGGTTATCTCACCAACGAACTGCATAAAAGAGATTTTTGATGCCGGCGTACTAAACTCAGGTATTCCAGAACTGCATCGATAAAATTATGATGACAACACCTCAGAGCTCAACTCCCTGGGACACTTCCACAAAACCCCTAACAGGAGGCACCCAGACAATGTTCTCATCATAAAACCATCGAAACAATTCCAAGATACCCGTGTGATCCTAAATTTTTTTTAGTGAAATTTGAGAAGAGAAGAGTCAAAACTCTACATCAGGATGCCTTACCAGAGCGATGAGGAGACTGGGAAGTAAAAAGAATTCCTAAACTCTCCGATATATAATTCCTAAATGACTCAAAACATTTTTCTAGACACAACTCGGCTGCTAAAAACGATCAAGCAATGGGGCTCCTAAGGTCGGGGAAGGCTCTGATACCAACTTGTAACACCCTCGATGCGACTATATCTCCCACGTGTCGAGGCATGACTTAGAGGCATAATCGCATTGAAGGCATATGTCGCAAGTTAGACAATCTTCACAACATCCCATGTAATATAGATGTAATAAAAGGGGAGATAACATAGTTGGCTTACACTTGCCATGTCAATCAAGTACATAATTAAGATTACATCATCCAAACACTCATGGCCCGACTACGGCGCCAAAATAAAAGAAAACCCAACATGCGACACGGTCCCGATCACCCCCAACTGGGCACCACTACTGATCATCAAGAAAGGAGACATAGTAACGTTGAGAGTCTTCGTCGAACTCCCACTTGAGCTCAAAGCGTCACCTGGAGCGGAATCATCAGGCCCTGCATCTGGTGTAATAGTAATCTGTGAGCCACAGGGACTCAGCAATCTCGCACACTCGCGATCAAGACTATTTAAGCTTATAGGTAAGGCAAGGTAAAAGTATATGGGGAGCTACAGCAAGCGACTAGCAAATATGGTGGCTATTCTGAACGCAAAAGAGAGCGAGAAGAGGAGGCAAAGCGCGAGCGAGAAACTAGAGGACAACCTGCGCAAACATTACTCCAACACCGTGTCCACTTCCCGGACTCCGCCGAGAAGAGGCCATCACGGTAACACACTCAGTTGATTCATTTTAATTAAATTAAGGTTCAAGTTATCTACAACCGGACATTAACAAATTCCCATCTGCCCATAACCGCGGGCATGGCTTTCGAAAGTTCAAAACCCTGCAGGGGAGTCCCAACTTAGCCCATGACAAGCTCTCACGGTCAACGAAGGAATAGACCTCCTCCCAAGACGTTCCGATCAGACTCGGTATCTCGGAACTTCAAGACAACTCCAACAATGGTAAAACAAGTCCAGCAACACCACCTGCTGTGCTGACAAATCCCGATAGGAGCTGCACATATCTCGTTCTCAGGGCACACCGGATAAGCTAAGCGTACGGGAACCAACGTAACCCAAGTTTCCAAGGGACGGACCCGCACGGTGCTCTAGGTTGGACCAACACTCAGAGGAGCACTGGCCCAGGGGGGTTTAAAATAAGATGACCCTTGAGTCCGCGAAACCCAAGGGAAAAGGCTAGGTGGCAAATGGTAAAACCAAGGTTGGGCATTGCTGGAGGAGTTTTATTCAAAACAGACTGTCAAGGGTTCCCATTATAACCCAACCGCGTAAGGAACGCAAAATCCGGGAACATAACACCGATATGACGGAAACTAGGGCGGCAAGAGTGGAACAAAACACTAGGCGAGAGGCCGAGCCTTCCACCCTTTACCAAGTGTATAGATGCATAAAGATAACATGGCAATATAATGATATCCCAACAAGTAAAATAAATGTTCCAACAAGGAACGGCCTCCAATCTTCACCTGCGACTAGCAACGCTATAAGAGGGGCTGAGTAAAGCGGTAACATAGCCAATCAACGGTTTCCTAGGACATGGTGGGTTAGAGGTTTGACATGGCAATTTGGGAGGCTTGAAAGAAAATGGTAGGCATCGTAGCATTGGCATAGCAAAAGAGCGAGCAAACTAGCATAGCAAAGATAGTAGTGATTTCGAGGGTATGATCATCTTGCCTGCACAGTTGTCAGAGTTGACTGGATCCTCGAAAGCAAACTCAGCGGGCTCCTCGTTAGCGAACTCGTCTCCCGGCTCTACCCAAACAAGACAAACAAGCAAAAAGGACACAATCAACCACGTGCAAGATTCAAACAATATGATGCAATGATGGTATGCTATGCGGGATGCGATGCGGGATGCATATGCAAGATTTGACAAGGGATGCATGAACCTGGCCTCAACTTGGAAATCCAAGGGTGCCACTGGAAAGATGAGATGAAAACGCTTGAAAACGATATAAATAACGCCGGAATCGGAGTTACGGTTTGAAAATGGCAAGCGATTCAAAAATGACACCGGTCTGCGATTTACAGCAAGTAGCCTTCTAAATGCAATGAGATGAACATGCTATAGCACTCAAACATGACAACAAAATACATGGCAGGGATTCATTCAAGATGCTTAACAAAAGTCTAGCACTGAGCTACGGCCAATTCATCCATTAACAGGTTCAAACAAGCATGGCAAAAATGCATATGGCAAACAGATCTCAGACTTGGTGAAATTAACACTTGTCTGGAATTTCAGATCAGGTAGCACTCTTTGGAGCAACAAAACTACATGCTACAGGACCTGAACATGGCAAAGTAAAGCATGGCATGGAGCTACTCAAAGATCTTAATGAAAGTCCCTTAGTGACCTTGAGCCAAAACGGACCAGAAAAATACAATTGCAAGCATGTGAACATGGCAAAAACATAATCAGTTTTCAGACTTAATGAAAACTGGCACATGCTGAAACATAACTCAAGTAGGCATGTTTACGAGCTCGATGCACTCAACACGGAGCAAGTCATGACCAACTAAGCATACACCCATCAATAATACACAAAATGCAAGCTAGACATGGCAAGAACAATAACATAGCATGCACGGATCAACTACAACATCATCGGCAAAATTGCAAACAAGTTGACAATCTGCCCAGATTCACAAAGTAGCAAAAGTAGAGCTCGATTGACTCAAGCTAGGGTGCTCCAGAATTGCAACCAAATACATGGATGGATAGAGCACTACAAGATTAACAAAACATCCTTACTGATCATCCTCAGAAGAGGCACGTATCACTAGGAATCAACATGAACATATGGCATCATGAGATAAACAGCTCAAGGACTTAGTGGAAATGCTAAGTCCCTGAAATCAGAATTAACAAGTGCACCACTTTGCAATCTTGTGCTAGACACCACACACATCACAAAAATACATGGGTTGCACCTCTGGAAAGATGACAAGACCCTTAACAAAACATATGTAGAACTCATGGGCATCGCATGCACACAATAATCATGGCAGAAATGACAAAAAGCTAAATGAAGTAACAGATCTGACAATTATCTCAAGTAGCCCTCTTCTAACAGCATTTAGGGCATCAAGATGAACTCAAATGAAAATGATGAAATGGAATGAAATGATGTACTCTCTGAGATGAACATTTAGATATGCTATATGCCCAAAACGGAGCATATGGATCTGTGGAAACAGGGACTTAGAAGAAAAAAAACACCTCCGGATCTAGGGTTTGACCCAGGCACGCAAAACGAGGCAGCGGCGCTGCTCGCCGGAGTTCGAAGACGGCGGCCGGCGAGGTCGAGGTCGTCAGATCCGGTCGCTCCTCGACCGCATCTAGCCGTAGGAGGGAGGGGACGACGAGGCGGCGGCGGAGGGCGGCGGCGGTGGGGCGGCGGAGCCGCGGCGGCCGGCGACGAGCTCGGGCAGCGCGTGGATGCGGCGGCGCCGGCGAGGGCGCGTGGTGGCGGCGGCGAGGGCGCGCGGTGGCGGCGCTCGGGCGGCCGGGAGGCGGGCGAAGCGGCGGTGGAGACTCGGGCCGGGAGGGCCGCGGTCGGGCCCCGCGGGCCGGCGCGGTGGGAGGCGGCGGAGCTGCCACGTGGCGATCGCTGAGAGGGTGCGGGCGGCGGCGGACGTTATCCGGCGCAGGCGGACACGTCCGGCGCGCGGAGAGGAGCGAGGAGCTAGGGTTAGGGTCGACTTGATCCGAAATTTTTGGGGAGGAGGCTATATTTATAGGTAGAGGGAGCTAGGAGAGTCCAAATGAGGTGCGGTTTTTGGCCACGCGATCGTGATCGAACGCTCTAGATGATGGAGAGGGTTTAGGTGGGTTTTGGGCCAAATTGGAGGGGTGTTGGGCTGCAACACACACGAGGCCTTTTCGGTCCCTCGGTTAACCGTTGGAGTATCAAACGAAGTCCAAATGGTACGAAACTTGACAGGCGGTCTACCGGTAGTAAACCAAGGCTGCTTCGCAAGTCTCGGTCCAATCCGGAAATGTTTAATGCCCACACACGAAAGAAAAGGTAGAAATGACCACCGGAGGAGAACGAAGCGCCGGAATGCAAAACGGACAACGGGGAAAATGCTCGAATGCATGATATGAACACGTATGCAAATGCAATGCACATGATGACATGATATGAGATGCATGACAACGATAACAACACACGGAGGCAAAAACCCGAACCCGAGGAAATAAAATAACTTAACGCCGGAAACGGACAAGAGTTGGAGTACAAATTGGGAAAGTTACATCCGGGGTGTTACAAGAGTGTGTGAGCATGTGTGAGAGACCACCGATGGAGAGTGAAACTACACGTAAAAGACTGCTCTACACATTGATTAAAGATATAAATTGTATCCAAATATTAGGATGGGATCATGATATTGGAAATTCGCGTAAGGAGTGGTCATTGATCCATCAGACATCTAGATTCTATCGAATTTGAGCATGTCTATGTTATTATTCGACACAATTGATCCACATAGTTAGTATTTTGAACTCCAGACAATGCATCGCTTTAGAAATCGAATATAAACGTGAGTATAGTTCATGTTGTGTGTGTAAAGCACATTATACATACGAAAGTTACACAATGGACATTATAAATAGCTACCTATGAACTAGCATACATTTTAATTCAACTTAAGGTGGTTTAAAAAATCAAATTCAACATGAAGTCCATTCAACTATTTGAATTTGATATCATGGCATTTGTAAACCATACCTAAATTATGGGGGCACCAATCTTTGCTCTGATTTTGTACATAATAGCATATGTAGTCATGTACAAAATAGATTCAAATTTAGCTCCTCCATTCCAAAATAATCGTAGTTATAGGATTTTCAAGTGTCAAAACTTCAAAAAGAAGCAGATAATTTAATGAGGTTTTCAAACATACAAGGTCAAATATAACGTTGTCTATTTTGGTCAATCCTAATAGTTCAAGACTACTCTAAACGTGAATGCTTGTGTTTCAAAATTTCGAACGAAGCGCCAAAAGAGCCTCTACTCGCCGGAAACCGCGTGAGACCAATGTTTGGTAGTACAAGGAAATTATCTTTCTAATAACTCTGACCCGTGAAACCTAGCGGACCAATGTCCAAAGGTCTAAACCGGGGTAGGTTTGTAGCTTCATCTAGACGCCACGCAACCGCATTCGAAAAACATTCATACACAATGGCCGCCTAAGCACATATGTGCGTGGCCGAAATCGCTCCCGCCCACTATTTGGGACACCTGGGATTACCATCCTACCCCCAACCCCCAGTAGGTCCGAAATTTAAGAGGGGGCAAAGTTTGTACTTTCCCCAAATTTCAAACAAGCGCGCCCCATCTTCTGTTCAAAAAACCAAAAAGAAGCGTGTCCCAGACCGAAACATGGTTCCCCCCCACCCGTCTGATTCCCCATTCCTACTCCGTGGGCGCCAAAACTACCTCTCCACCAGCTGCGAAACCCCAGCATCCTTCGTCCGCCACCCCATCCCACCCATCAACCGCCGCCCTCCTCCATCACGTCGGAGCCGATACCCCGAGGTCGTGGTCCACCGCAACCTCAACCGCAACGCCCTCCACGGCTAGTAGTTGAAGCCGAGGCCGAGCCGTCCGTACCCGAGCCAGTTCAACCACGCCATCCTGCGCCTCACCGCTGCCGCTCCAACTTCGCCACCCTCCACCGCACCGGAGATGTTCCTGCTACGCCGTCCTTCGCCGCCTCGGATCTGCTTCCCCTCCGCCGACATAAGGCCACGGCAACAGAGTCAACAATTTGGCCATGGGTTCGTCCAAGACCGCACCCTCCAGAACATCGGTTTCCCCGGTAAAAAGAAGGAGATCGGCGCGACATGTGGAGGTGACCACACCGGCAACCAAAAAAGGTACTCCTCTTCCCTTATTTGTGCAAATCTTACATCTCTTCTTGCACGGTATTCATCCCACAGAAGACACTAGTTGACCGCTTCTTCTTGATACTAGATGTTCCTAGTAACTCGCGATGCACAAGGTTTCTCCTCATATACTATTTCACCTTAGCTAGAGGTCCGTCGCCCCCCTTGAATTTCAATTTCTGGCCAGTTGATTCCCAATTAACGGAAGCATTCCCCGGCGTAATAGGCGCTAGTACGCCTATTACACCAGGGAAGCAGCGCCTTGGTGTTTATCTTAGGGGCGTGTGCGGCCTAGAGCTACTGGCGCCCTATCTGGAAGTCGGCTGGGATTAAAGGGATGGCCTGGGGACGCTGCCAAGCACGGCGGTGGTGTGAGGTCGATGGGAGGGCGGGGCGACGGAGGCAGGGGTCTGGGCCGGTAGTCGCTGGCGGTTCGAGAAAGATCGTCAATAGTGACTGGCGGGAGGTAGACGAAGGCCATCTGCCCGTTCCTTATAGATCGGATGGTTCATTAAAAAAAATCGACTGACCTATTTATTTTCAGTCGACTGTTATCTTAGATATGACCACATGGGGTGGTGTGCTGGAGGAGTACCTGCATTTCCTGTGCTCATATATTACAAAATCATACGGAGTATAATCTAATTTTGTTTGCCATGCAATGTTGTAGAGCTATCATATGTCTCCTGTCATTTATTTTTCAGCCACCTGCTATCTGCTACTTTTATAGTGCACTAGTTCTGCACACACTTCACCCTTACTCTCACTATTGTGTTTTTATGCAAGGGTATTTCAGACTCTGCTGCCATGAGAGAAGCCAAAAAGAAAAGAGAGAAGTCGCTCCAGCTTCGTATGCGGGTAGGCAAGACACGTTACAGCGCTATAAAGGGTGCAGTGTCAGCAGATGGAGACGGTAAACATAGCTCTAGAGTTGATGACCTCGCTCTCAATGAACCACCATCCCAGGTGCTTGCTTTAACTTCGCGGTGTCATATGTGGTTGCATGTTCCACATGGTGTCTAGCTTGTATTCGAAAGGCCGAAGTCGGTAAGATAAGGAAATATTTTTTTTACATGAACCACCATCCCGTGAGCACCAGAAGACAAATAGCTAGTCAGGGCACTGGCCGAGCCAGTGACAAGCCTAGCAAAGATAGGCATCACCTGGAAGCCAACTAAAAATCTGCGATGGTGGCGAAGCAGCCCGCCTCCCACCAGGCTCTCAGGTCCTAGATGATCATGCTCACAACTCCAGCCAGATGTCTAGCTTGTATTGCTTCCAATTTGGTTAAATTGCATCTACTTACCTTACACATTATACCTTTGAATATGACATGCCTTTCTGTTTTTGGTACATACTAGTACATCTGTGTATTAACCATGTTCTTACATCAAACTAATGTTCTTGTGCATCCCTCATCAATCACTTATGACGAGGCAGGCAGGCAAGGGGACTACTCATTTAAAGAATGCAGCGTCAGCCTCCCGACATGATTCTCAAGAAACAAAAATGGTATATGAAGATAGTGAACGTAGCTCTGTAGTTGATTATAGCATTTCCCCTACACCAGCATTTCCCCTACACTTGCTCTAACTTGGCAGCGTGATATGTGGTTGCATGTTGCATATAGTGTCTAGATTGTAATTCTTCCAATCTGGTTAAACTGCGTGTGCTAGTCTGCTTAGCTTATACGTTATACCTGTTAATGTGACATGCCTTCTTGTATTTAGTACATAGTACATGTGTCTATTAAGCATGTCCTTACATAAAACTATTGTTTTTTTGTATCCCGCATCAATCAACATGACGAGACACCTTTAGTATATGTTGTGCGATATTAGTTGCATCTTTTGTATGATTTATAACATGCGCTACTTCTAATTTGTTGGAATTCCATTTATGATGGGACGCTTTTAACTTGGCAGAGTCATATTGGTTGCATCTTTCATGTGGTGTCTAGCTTGCATTGCTTGTTATTTGCTAGAATGGTTTCTGCTTAGTTTACACAAACAGTTGTGAACATGCCATGCCGTCCTGTTTTTTGTACATATTCCATCCTGGTATCATGTGTTTGTCTTACATCAAAGTAGTGATTGTCAGTATCATGCATGAATGAGTTCTGAAGAGAGAATTCTATTGCTTTTTCTTGTCAGTTTTACTTGACAATTCAAAATCAATAAAGCGGAAGGAAGTTAGCAAGACAGCGGATTAAGGTGCTCCTTCCGAACAGAGGGCCTCTACAGTTTCTACTCCTCCACACCCCCAAGATGATTTCCAAGACAACACATCCATAGACACCCAACAAAGCTGTATTTATGATGAGCACGTCTCCCCTAGTGCAGCATCACCAGTGCTCCCTCTAACTTGGCATTGTTATATGTGGTTGCATGTTATGTGTGATGTCTAGCTTGTATTGCTTCTAATTTTGTTGAATTCCATCTGCTTACTTTACACATTATACTTGAATAAGAGACGCATGTCGGATTTCAGGTTCCGGCAGACCCTTGAGGTTTGAACACTGGGGTGCGCGCGGAGATTTCGCCTCCTACCTACCTGCACCCCTCCGCCTCGCTAAGATCTAAGCTATGGAAAGAACAACACAAGAGACACAGGGTTTATACTGGTTCGGGCCACCGTTGTGGTGTAATACCCTACTCCAGTGTGTAGTGTGGTGGATTGCCTCTTGGGCTGATGATGATGAACAATACAAGGAAGAACAGCCTCGCGAGGGTATGTTCTTTGCTGGGGGGGGACGAACTGCTAGGAGGAGTTCAGTCACCCTTCTCTCTCTCTGATTTCGATCCGATCCCCCCTACCCTGTGGGTGGCCGGTCCTATTGATATGCAAAGGCCCTGGGCCTCTTCCCAAATATTGAGCGGGAAGGGCGCCAACAATTGGCCATTTTGAAGGGGAACATCTAGTACACTTATCCTGACTAAAGTTGGTCCTCGCCTGCACAAAGCTCTGGTGGTGACGCCATCTTGGGCTCCACGATGACCTCCGTCCTGCAGTCCTCCTGGTCTTGGTCTTGTTGCACCGAAATGGCAACCTTTGCCTGATGCCTCGGGACTCCGCGGCTGCGCTTGCCCCCTTTGCACCAAAGGGGAAAGGATGACACTGCGCGCGCTGGCGCCCGCCTGGCGCCCTTGGTCGTCATGGCTTGCGTCATGGGCACCTCGTGAGGTACCCCGCCTTGATCTCTCCGCCTCCTCGCGAGCCAGCCTGGTGAGGCCGTGCCTGAGGAAGCTCCGCGTCGTATGCCCCGCGAGGCTTGGCCCCTCGCGAGGGTCTTAAGTCTGTGTTGATGAAGATGGGCCGTGCTGGGCCCCCCTTTGAGCCACGCCACAGGCCGCAGGCAGGCAAGTCTGGGGACCCCCGTTCCCAGAACGCCGACAGTAGCCCCCGGGCCCAAGGCACGCCCGAGCTTGGCCGTGCAGGGAGGCGGAAGGGCAAGAGCGAAGCGCCGCGGGCCCTAACAGCCTGCGGTCTTGGGCGCCGCGTGGCGGTTGATTGGACGTGGGCATCTCCACTTCCCCATGGCGCCTCGGCAACTGCACGGATTGGACAAGTCCCTGCATGCAAAGCGGGTCATGATTACCTGCGATCGTGGAGGTCGGCGGTTGGCCTTCGCCGGCCATAAGTACAGATCGGCGCGCGCCCTTCCAGTTCATCCCCCTTTGCTTATCCTTCTTCTTCATGGCCCCGTTGAGGAGGTTCTCGGCTGCAGAGAAGGGGAAGGCTCGCCGGGTAGAGCCTGCCTCTCCACCGCCCAAGAGCGGCCGAGGGCTCCCTCGCAAACATCCTGTGGCCACCACGGGAGCTTCCCGCGGCCGCGGAGACGATTTTCAGCATGGTGACGGGCGGACTGCTGCGGCCGGGGGGCGCGCTTCGGTCACGCGTCCCCCTAGGCCGCGCTTTCGCGGTGCAGAGGTGCTGCCGGAGTTCGTTGTGTGGTCGGCGGAGCCGACTAGCACCCGGCTTCCACTTCCTCGCTTCCTCCTCGGCGAGCTCCCGGCCGGCGCCCCGGGCGGCCTCTGGCTCCAGGCTGACGGCTGCTGCAGCCGGGCCTCATGGGCTTCATTGCAGGTCTCTGCAGCCGGTAGCCTGGCCTTGGCCTGCGGTTGGCAGACGTTTGCCCACCCGCGTGGCCTGAGCCGTCGGTGCACCCTGCACTTCAAGTTTGACGGCGATGCCACCCTCTACGTGAGGGTGTTTGGGGAAGATGGTCGCCGTGCAGGGTGCTGCCCTAAGGACGACGACCGCGGCCGGGAACCTAGCTCCGGCGATGATGGAGAGGACAGCGCTCGCGTGACTGGCGGCGCTCAGGGTTCCCCAAGCTTCTCCGGTTCTTCTTCAGGCGGCGACTCTTCTAGCGGTGGCCGCGGTCAGCCTCCACGCCGTCGTATCTTCTTGGGAGGTGGTAGCGTGTCTGCCCGCCGTCGCGCCTCGGTGAAGCGCGAGAGGGAGTCAGCCTGAGCCCCGGAGGCAGCTCGAGTCTTCCCTGCAGGCCGGTGTGAGGCGAGCTGCGCCTGATTCGTTCTTTCTTTTCCTTTTTCCTGCGTAAAAAGACAGTAGTGTGGAGCCCCGCGGGGGCGTGTTTGGGTTATTGCTGTTAATCATCGTTTTGCTTCCGTTATCGTGCCTTTCGGCTACGTGCCCGCGCATGGATAGTTCCCGGCCCCAGCCGTGGGGGGCGACCGACCCAGGCCCTGTGTTCGTGTCGCGGTGCCCGTGGGGCACGGACTGGAGGGTGCTCCTGTAATGGACCCAGGTCGCGAAACCTTTGAATGACTAAGACAGGAACACTCATGAGGGCACTCGGCTGCCCCCCTCGCGAGGCCTTGCATATGAGAAATCGAGGCAGGAGAGTGAAAAGTCGAAGAACCACAAGCCAAAGACGGAAACAGCTTCAATAAAACTTCGAATGAGAATGAACAAGCCAACTGCGGAAAGCAAATGAAAAAGCCACGTCCGGCACCTAATCTAGTCTTCGACGTCTTCTCACCAGCGCGGAGCTAAGTGCTGCCACTAGCGTGGGAGGGAGCCCCAGGGCCTGAGGCCGGCGCTCCTGAGACTCCGGGGCGTGTACAGCCCCAACTCATTATTACGTGAGAGTGTCACGGGCGGTGAGCTTCACAGGCGTTGGCCTTCTTCACAGGCTCCGGGCCTTTTCCAAAACGCGACGGCTTCACAGGCATTCGCCTTCTTCACAGGCTCTGGGCCTTTTCCAAAACGCGACAACTTCACAGGCATTCGCCTTCTTCACAGGCTCTGGGCCTTTTCCAAAACGCGGCGGCTTGACAGGCATTCGCCTTCTTCACAGGCTCTGGGCCTTTTCCAAAACGCGGCGGCTTCACAGGCATTCGCCTTCTTCACAGGCTCTCGGCCTTTTTAGGGGTAGAACCTCCGAAGGTGCTGGATGTTCCATGCATTCTGGACCGGCACCCCCTCCTGAGTCTCCAAGCGCGCGGAGCTAGGCCTGGAAACATGAACAACCTTGAACGGGCCTGGAGAGAACCCGCCTGAGCACGAGGTCTCCTACCTCGAGAGTTCTAGGGCGGATGTTGCGGCAGTGATATCGTCGCAGTGCTTGTTCGTACCTCGCCGCTCGCAGCGCGGCTTCTCGGCGACGTTCCTCCCCCAGCACGAGGTCCATCCCTCGCATGGCGTCCTGTTGCGCCTCGTCGAACGCCAGGACCCGCGCGGAGCGACGTCTGACCTCGTGAGGGAGCACCGCTTCGTCTCCGTAGACCAGGAAGAACGGGGTCTCTCCAGTCGGCTTGGTCGCGGTTGTGCGGATGGACCACAACACGGACTGAAGCTCGTCGTACCAACCTCTGCCGCAGGCCTCCGGCTTCTTCTTGAACGTCCTGGTCTTGGGGCCCCTCAGGACCTCTGCGTTGGCTCGCTCGGCCTGGCCGTTGCTTCGGGGGTGCGCCACCGAAGCGTAGCATATCTGCGTTCCAAGGTTAGCACAGTATGTTTTGAAAAGGTTACTGGTGAACTGTGAACCGTTGTCCGTGATGATGCGGTTCGGCACCCCGAACCGGCTCACGATGCCCCTGATGAACTTGACCGCGGAACCCGCGGAGATGGTGCGGACGGCCTCTACTTTTGCCCACTTGGTGAACTTGTCCACGGCGACGTAGAGGTAGCGGTAGCCCCCTGGCGCCCGAGGAAACGGGCCCAGGATGTCCAGCCCCTAGACTGCGAATGGCCACAAAAGGGGTATAGTCTGCAGGCCTCCTGCTGGCTGATGGATCTGCTTGGCGTGGAACTGGCAGGTCTCACAAGCTTTCACTAGTTCGACGGCGTCATTGAGTGCGGTGGGCCAATAAAACCCACTGCGGAACACCTTGCCGACGAGGGTCCGTGATGATGAATGATGTCTACAGTCTCGGTCGTGTATATCTTACAGCAATTACTTTCCTTGCTCCTTGGAGATGCAGCGCAGGGATACACCGTTTGGTCGCTTTCGGTAGAGCTCTCCATCCTTGATGAAGTACGCCATGGCCTGCCGTGCCACACGCTCCGCTTCATCTTCCTTCTCCGGCAGGGTCCCTTGTGTTAAGTAACTCCGGAGCTCCGTGATCCAGCACCCCTCCTGAGGTTCCATCGTCAGGAGCAAGCGTGCTCCTGAGGCCGGGCCACAGGCCGGGGCTCCTAAGGCAGGTGGCTGGGGGAGCTCCTCCCGAGGCTGAGCCGTGTTTGACAATGACGGCAGGGCTGAGGGCTTGAAGAGCCGCTCCTCGAAAACGCCTGGCTCCAGAGGTAACCGCCTGGACGCCCGTTTGGCGATGTCGTCGGCCTCCTGATTGGTGCCACGGGGCACATGCTGCAACTCCAACCCCCAGAACTGCTTCTCCATCCTGCGGACCTCCGCGAGGTAGGCTTCCATGTGCTCATCTTTCGGCTCGTACACCTTGTTGGAGAAATTGACAAGGAGCTGCGAATCGCCCTTCATGGTAAGGCGTTTCACCCCCAGGGAAGCTACGGCCTTCAAGCCTGCTATTAAACCTTCATACTCCGTTATGTTGTTGGAGACCTTTTCACCTTGCTGGAAACAGAGCTGCACAACGTAGTAGAGCTTGTCCTGAGTGGGCGATATAAGCACCGCCCCAGCCCCAGCGCCATGCCTGGAGAACGCCCCATCAAAGTACATGACCCAGCCTTCTGGCGCCTCGCTTCCCGGGAAGAGGGACCGATCCTCGTCGGCCTTGAGGCCTGGTGCCTCCGTCCATTCTTCCACAAAATCCGCCAATGCTGCTCCCTTGATGACTCTGGTCGTGCTGAATTCGAGCTGAAACGCTTGCAGTTCTATGTTCCACTCAGCGACCCTTCCAGCTGAGTTAGGGCTCCTGAGCACTCTCTCCAGGGGGTATGACGAGACGACCTTGATGGGGTGACCCTAGAAATAGTGCCGCAGCTTGCGCGAGGCCACCAGTAGCGCAAGGAGGAGTTTTTGAGGCATGGGGTACCGTGCCCTCACGTCCCGCAACACCGTGCTGACGAAGTACACTGGGTGCTCAACGAGGTTGGGTGCATCAGTACTGGTGGCTCCCTTGGGAGACCATGGCACCTCCTGAGGTGATGAGGCCACCTGAGGCTGGCCATCTTGGAGAGGGGCCTCTCCCGCCTCCGGTGCACTCCTCTGCGGCGGCTGATCCTCCTTAGCCGCGGTGGTGGTTTCTATGGGCCTTCCTTGTTCCTGTTTTGCCTTGTCCCGGGCTGCTGCTGTGGTTTTGATGCGACGCTCCTCTCTAACCGCCACCAGGGCTGCGCTGGCGGAGTAGGGAGTGGCGGCGAGGTAAAGCACCAGGGGCTCTTGAGGGCGTGGAGCCACCATGACCGGTGGGCTGGTCAGGTATCTCTTGAGATCCTGGAACGCCTTGTCGGCCTCTTCAGTCCACTCAAAGGGCCCCTTTTTCTTCATTAGCTGGAAGAAAGGCAGCGCTCGCTCCCCCAACTTGGAGATGAAGCGCCCTAGCATGGTCACGCGCCCAGTGAGCTTCTGCATTTCTCTGAGGGTCTTTGGCGGGCTCATGTCCTCGACCGCCTTGACCTTTTCCGGGTTAGCCTCGATGCCTCGGTGGGACACGAGGAAACCCAAGAGCTTGCCCTAGGGGACTCCGAACACACACTTCTCTGGGTTGAGCCGTAGGTTCACTCCGTTGAGGCTCACGAAGGTCTCCTCCAGGTGTTGTATCAGGGTCCTGGCCTCCCGAGACTTTACCACAATGTCATCAACGTAAGCCTCAACATTCTTCCCAAGCTGCGGGCCCAAGGTGATGAGCATCAGCCGCTGAAAGGTCGCCCCTGCGTTACGTAACCCGAATGGCATGCATGTGTAGCAATACACCCCACATGGGGTTAGGAAGGCTGTCTTTTTGACGTCCTCTACCACCATCTTGATCTGGTGATACCCGGAGAAGGCATCCAAGAAGCATAGCAGGTCGCATTCCGCGGTGGAATTGACGATCTGGTCGATGCGGGGGAGCGGAAACGGATCTTGCGGGCATGCCTTGTTGAGGTTGGTGAAGTCGACACACATGCGCTCCTTCCCTCCCTTCTTTGGCACAACGACAGGGTTGGCCAACCAATCTAGGTATCGGACCTCGCGAATGACCCCAACGGCTTCTAATTTGCGGGTCTCTTGGACGATGAAGGCCTGCTTTTCTGTGGACTGCCGCCTTGCCTTCTGCTTCACAGGGCACACGTTGGGGCACACGTTGAGGTGATGCTCGATTACACTCCTAGGGATCCCCGCCAACTGGTCAGGCTCCCAAGCGAATACCTTCTTGTTCATGCACAGGAACCCGACCAGGGCCTCCTCCTGCTCAGGTTCGAGGTTGGCGCCTATGGTGAAAGTGGCGTTGGTGGACCCGTCCTCATCGAGGGTATCTGCTTGGTTTCTGCCTTGTCTTGGGTGAAAAACTGTTTCTTCTTGGCGGGTGCAGCCCCCTTGGGCTCGGGGGTCTCCGAGTCGGCGGGCTGTGCCGACGCCGCCGTCTTGAAGGCGAGCTTGAGCACCCGCAGCACGTCTCCGGTGTCCCCGTGCACGGTGAGGACACCGCTGCTCCCGGGCATCTTCATGAGGTTGTACGCCGGGTGCGTCGCGGCCATGAACTGGGCCAGCGCTGGGTAGCCGAGGATGGCGTCGTGGGGGAGGCCGATGGGGGCGATGTCGAAGTCGACCAGCTCCGTGCGGAAGTTGCTGTAGGTGCCGAAGGTTACTGGGAGCCGGATCTGTCCCAAGGAGCTGGATGATCCGCCCCCAACGCCTGAGAAGGGCCAGCTGGGTTGCAGCCGTTCCAGGGGTATGCAGAGGATGTTGAAGGCCTCGACCGAGAGCACGCTGAGCCCCGCACCGCCATCGATGAGAGTTCTAGTGACGGCCACCTGGCAGATGGTGGGGGTGCATAGCATGGGGAGCGCACCCGAGCAGGCCGAGTTGGAGGGGTGGTCCTCCGGGCTGAAGGTCAGGCCGGCCTGGGGCGCCGCCCGGTCCGGGAGAGCCCCCTGCCGTGTGGAAGCGGCGCTGACCCGGCAGATGAACGGCTTGACGTGGTGACTTGTAGGCGGCGCCTGCGAGCCGCCCAGGAGGGCCGTGACGACCGGGGGTGTTGGTGTAGCGTGATGGGCGGGGAAGAGGCCGCGGAGCTCTTCCCAAGAGGCCACGGAGGCAGCCGGCAGGTGGGGCAGCCATGCGCGCGGAGCGCCGGTGAGGGCCATGGGGAGCCAGTCGGCCATGACCCTATCGTCACCTCCAGCTTCGAGGTTGGCCTCCTCGTACGCCAGCAAGAAGGCCAGCGGATCAGTTGCGCCGCCGTAGCGCAGCGGCGTCGTTGGCTTGAACTTGTCCGGCCACCGTACCCGTTGCAGGGCTGTGGCCAGGGCTCGGAGCCCCCTGGCCCCCGTGATGGCGCCGGCGGCCGGAGCGGGCGACGCGCTACTCATCGCGAGGCAGGTTGTGGCGGTGGCGGAAGGGAAAACTCCGGTGCACCCCTACCTGGCGCGCCAAATGTCGTATTTCGGGTTCCAGCAGACCCTTGAGGTTTGAACACTAGGGTGCGCGCGGAGATTTCGCCTCCTACCTACCTGCACCCCTCCGCCTCGCTAAGATCTAAGCTATGGAAAGAACAACACAAGAGACACAGGGTTTATACTGGTTCGGGCCACCGTTGTGGTGTAATACCCTACTCCAGTGTGTGGTGTGGTGGATTGCCTCTTGGGCTGATGATGATGAACAATACAAGGAAGAACAGCCTCGCGAGGGTCTGTTCTTTGCTGCGGGGGACGAACTGCTAGGAGGAGTTCAGTCACCCTTCTCTCTCTCTGATTTCGATATGAAGGCCCTGGGCCTCTTCCCAAATATTGAGCGTGAAGGACGCCAACAATTGGCCATTTTGAAGGGGAACATCTGGTACACTTATCCTGACTAAAGTTGGTCCTCGCCTCCACAAAGCTCTGGTGGTGACGCCGTCTTGGGCTCCACGATGACCTCCGTCCTGCAGTCCTCCTGGTCTTGGTATTGTTGCACCGAAATGGCAACCTTTGCCTGATGCCTCGGTACTCCGCGGCTGTGCTTGCCCCCTTTGCACAAAAATGGAAAGGAGGACACTGCGCGGGCTGGCGCCCGCCTGGCGCCCTTGGTCGTCATGGCTTGCGTCACGGGCACCTCGTGAGGTACCCCACCTTGATCTCTCCACCTCCTCGCGATCCAGCCTGGAGAGGCCGTGCCTGAGGAAGCTCCGCGTCGTCCGCCCCGCGAGGCTTGGCCCCTCGCGAGGGTCTTAAGTCTATGTTGATGAAGATGGGCCGTGCTGGGCCCCCCTTTGAGCCACGCCACAGGCCGCAGGCAGGCAAGTCTGGGGACCCCCGTTCCCAGAACGCCGACAACGCGTTCCTGTTTCTAGAACATACAATATATGTCTATCACACCATGTTCTTACATCAAATTACTACTGTTGTGTAACCTGCAACAATCACTTATCATAAGACACGTTTGACTTCGGAGTGTGATATAGGTTAC
Source organism: Triticum urartu (assembly GCF_003073215.2). Classification (NCBI taxonomy): domain Eukaryota; kingdom Viridiplantae; phylum Streptophyta; class Magnoliopsida; order Poales; family Poaceae; genus Triticum; species Triticum urartu. Next base: position 424,166,666 of record NC_053028.1, read on the forward strand.
ATCTCACATTCTTTTCTAGCTTGTACTACTAATTTGTTGAAATGGCACTTATGACGAGACAGTTTTAACTTCGTAGAGTGATATTCGTTGCATCTTTCATATGGTGTCTAGCTTTCATTGCTTCTAATTTGTTGAAATGCCTTCTCCTTAGTTTACACATCATAAGTTGTGAATATGCAATGCTGTGAATATGCAATGGCACTAATGACGAGAGACCTCTAACATGGTAGTGTGATGTTGTTTGCATCTTGCATATGATTTATTTCTTGTACTGTTTCACATTTTTTTAAACGCCATTTATGATGAGACACTGTTAACTTGGCAGAGCGATATTTGTAGCATCTTTCATATGGTGTCTACCTTCCATTGCATTGCTTCTAATTTGGTGAAATGTCTTCTTCTTAGTTTACACATCATAGTTCTGGTTATCTCTTCCGTCCTGTTTTTCATACATATTACATCCTCCTATCATGTGGTTGTCTAACATCAAAGTTCAGTTCGTCTGCATCACGAATCAATTTGTTCTGAAGAACTAAATTGTTATTCGTTTTTCTTGTCGGCTTGACTTAACATGGCAAAGAGAAACAGGAAGAAACACATAATGGCAGGGAATGAGAAGCGGATGAATCCTGCAGATTCTGCTGGTACTGATGGTGCAATAGAAGGTCAAAGTCCAGCGGAAAATTCTACAAACACGGCATCCCATGCTACACGAGTTGCAAAAAAAGCTAACCAGAAACAAATAGCTGCCACCAAACAAGCAGAGATAGCCCTATTTCTTGCAACACCTACCACAGTACTACCAGCTGCACGACTTACTCGTGCGTCAACTGAGCTAGCAGCACGTTCCCAAGCTCCCTTGCCACCTGACACTACTTCCCAAGCACTCTTGACACAAGACGAGTTGGCAATATCAGATGAACCTTGTGAGCTTCAACAGCAAGAAGGTAGTTGCTGGAGTCAAGTTACAGTTGCATGCTTCTTTATATGTGGTCTCACAGTTTGATGTACACTAACACTTCCTATGTTCGTTGTTGGACTTGCACCTAGGCGCAAGAGGAAACAAACGTCAGGGATAATGCTCGATAGGTTAACTAAATCTAGAAGAGGAAGAATGGAGATCCGTTTTGAGGCAGGTTTAAAAAGGCCACGTGATGCTACAGAGTCAGCCAAGTTAGTATCAGAGGCAGCGGTTGCCGTTAGGTGTCATGTACGTATCCTCCCAACATGGATTCAGTACAGGAATGACAAAGATGAAACCCAGTTCAACACCTTCCTTGACCATTTATCTGTAAGTATGGGTATGAATGGAAACTAGTAATATCATCTTGCTCTGTCCCATACTTTCTAGGTTGCTGATAATGAGACTCCCATAATTTTCAACAGATGAGGTTCAAGTTGGATAGCCAAGATGATGCATCCAGACAAGCTTGCACCCATGTTTTCAAGTCTGCTCTGCGAAAGTATCGATATAACTTAAGGAAAACTCACTTTGAAAGCAAGGCTAAAAGTGAACTTTCCCAAACATCTCCAGTGGAAAATATATCAGATGAAGACTGAAGGGGCCTTGTTAAACACTGGTCTGATCTGAAGTATCAGGTAAATTATATATATGTGATCAGATCACATGTTGAAATCCTATTTATGCATGTGCCACACAAATCTATCTTCTTGTAGGTGAACTGTTCAAAGAACAAGGCCAACCGTACGAAAGTGAAATTCCAACAGACGACAGGATCTCGTAGCTATATTGCACACTGCGAGGCTCTTGTAATTAGCTGCTGTTTCACTCTTTTCGCTGTACCATATTATCAGATATATATTAACTTGTTCGAAATACAGAGCACAGCCCGCAAGGACCAAAAAGTACCTGAACCAAATGCTATGGAAATCTTCAAGGACTGTCACACCAGCAAGAAGAAGGGCATGACTACACCAGTCAAAGCCGCTATTGTAAGTCCTTAATCCTCATGCCTTTTAACTACTACTTACTCTGACTTGTGCCTTGAACTGGATGGTTTGCAGCCAATGTATATTACTCTTTTCAATTTTATACACAATTGTCTTAGCGTATCATTGCACCTTACAAGGTTTAAAAGAGAGGAGTGATGTTCCTTTGATATTGATCTGTAATCTAGTTCCGTGCTGGACTTGCCCACACAATGTTACAATTACATGTTTTCTGTTCTCAGTTGTTTTGTGATATGAATGATGTCATACTATGCTTACCGTATTATAAACTTCGTCTCTTTATCCTTAGCCCTCAATACAATGTGAAGAAATAGACAATACATTAGCGATGGTACATGGTCATATATTTGGAACCTGGTTTTATTATGTACTAGCACATATGCCCGTGCGTTGCAAAGGGAGATAAATAGTATGCATTTAAAGTCAATGACAATTATATGTGCAAGAAAAATCTTATTTGCACACGAAAAAAAGAACGTTTAGCTTTCTCAGTTTCGCCGCGTATGAAAGAATCAATCCGCTATTTTTCCATTCATAATCAAGGGCATTTAAGAGTTTTCTTACGTAACCGCACATCAGATAAGGCCCATGAGATATTCAATCTACTTTTCCTTTCAATCCTTTCGATCGATGGGATTTTAAGGTATGAAATCTCTAAATATTCTAGGAAACATGAACAATTTTTTAAATACGGAACAGTTTTTTTTAATTATGTACACTTCAAAAAAAACATGAAAAATATATGAAATGGAACATCTTTTTAAATTCACAAACATTTTCTGAAAATACCAACATTTTTTATAAAAATATTAACATTATTTGACTTTGTGAAATTTTTTAAAAACGGGAACATGTGTTGAAAATTCATAAGATTTTTAGAAAATGTGTATCTTTTATACAAAGCATTATTTTTAATTGTGCAAATTTCACTAAAAAGAAATATTTTTCGAATTTGGGGCATTTTTTAAATGCCATTTTCATTTAAGACATCTTGAACAATTTTTAAAAACAATAAATGGTTTTTTTGAACGAATTTTTTTGCAGGTTCCGCATATTTTTCAGAAATAGCAAAAAAAAATCAGAATTCTTAACATTTTCAAAAAAATGTTTTTCTTCAGTTTGAATTTTTTGAGAGTTTTTAATTTAAGAAATAAATTCTAAAAGAAAAATAAACTTGGAAGGGAAGAAAGAGATAGGGAAAGGAGAATAAAACAGAAGTAAAAGACAGAAACAAAGCAAATGGGCGAGCCCACTATTGGTTGTCCTGTGCGAAACTCCGACAAAAAAACGTGAACATTATTTGAATTTTTGAACATTTTTAAAATTGGAACATGTGTTTCATAAGATTTTTAGAAAATGTGTATCTTTTATACACGAAGATCATTTTTAGTTGTGGTAATTTAACTGAAACAATAATATTTTCTTAATTTGATGCATTTTTTGAAATGCCAGTTTCTTTTTAGACATCTCGAACAATTTTGAAAAATATTTTTTTTTGCAAAAATGGGAAACTTTTTGCTTGCTCTGAATATTTTACAAAATAGCAAGAATATTTTGGAATTCTGAACATTTTCAAAATTTTGTTTTTTAATTCGGAACGTTTTTTTGAGAATTTTTAATTTATGAAATAAATGATAAAACAAAAGTAAAATTGGAAGGGAAAAATGAGATAGAAAAAAAATAAAAGAAATAAAACACAGAGAAAAAGAAAAATGGGCTAGCCCAATATTGGCTGTCCTGTGCGAAACTCGACTATTTGTCGCCTTGTGCGGGAAATAATATTTTGCAAGCTGCGTGGGCAGACAAATAAGTGGGCTAGCTTTGCAGGGCCAGAGCACACGGCCCACGTACGGAAATTCTTTTTTGGCAAACAAAGGCATAAAAAATTAGTACCACCTCGGATAGCAAAAAAAGTTCTTTTCGGTGGTGAACGGATGAAAAAATTGGCGAAACGCACCTTACTTTATTAGTAGGTATAGACTTTGCAATAAAATACAACTAATATTTTACATGAGTTCACTAGACTAAGTTCTGTATATAGACCAAAACTATTTTGTTTGGTTTTGCTGCCTCCTTAATATCTTCTGTTCTGGTACTACTAATGTAAAACCTCAACTTTTCAGCGAGCTATGGAAAAAATGGTGGAACCGCCACCTTTTGAAGGTGGCGAGGCAACTATAACCGCAATGTCAGCTCTTGCTGCAGTGGGTCAGTACCTGTCCACTAACAGTGCCAAAAGCACGTTCCTGCGTAATACTGGGTTGGTTGTTAAGGCAATATCATCCAAATTGCCTCATGATCAAGATATGCAAGCTCAAAGCAATGTTGTATCTGCGCTCTAGACACAAGTCCATTCCCTAACAGAGACCCTTTGTGAAACAAGGAGAAACATTGCTCAATGTCGTCAAGATATGTATGGTTTTGAAACCAGACTATCAGACATTTGCTATGTTGTTCAGGAGCCTAGGGGAAATGAAGGCGAGGGTGATGGTGCTCCATCGGACAATACAGCATGAAAACGTAACAGTCAAGTCAAATGAACTGAGCTTCTGAACTTCTGGTGGTGCATTTATCTGCTAGACTCTTAAGTTTTATGCCAACCTTCCTTTTGTTATATAGTTGTAGTTTGTTTTGGTGCGATACAAAATTTATTCTTAATGTGCAGCCACCGGCTGAAGAAAACAGCAAGCCATTTTTGTATAGTGTAGGGTGTTCCCTATATTTGCACTGGTCGCGATCTTTGATGCCGAGTGGATGTAATCTGTGCAATCGCCTTAATAGCCTAGCGTTAGTTTCGGCCTTATTTATTTCCTAGTCTTCTTTTTCACTGGTTTGCTAGTAGCCGCAACTACCATGGGCCATATACGGGCCGTAGGATCCATGGGTGTCCTACGGGCCGTCGATAAATGGGCCTGTAATCGGTGGGCCTCGGGCCATCGGATAAATGGGTCTACATGGGCCGTAATCGGGCGTAATTGGTATCGACCCAGCACGGTAACAGGCCGTTAACAGGCCATAGGACAGCAAAGGCTTAATTCTGTCACAAGCATAACGGGTCGTTAATGGGCCAGAATATAGGACGGGCTGGAAACGGCGCAACGGGGGAACAGGCCAGTAACGAGCCGACTCTTGCCATGGGCCGAATTTGGCCCATTAGGGGAACATGCCAGTAACGGGCCGGAAGTAATCGAGGGTCGAAAAGGAGCCCAAGAACGTATGGGCCGTCAATAGGCCGAAAGCTAACATGGGTTGGAAACGGCCCATGTAAATCACGGGCCGTTAACGGGTATAAAGAAACTTACTATTCATTATGGGCTAGAGTAACCATGGACCTGTAAAGGGCCGAAAGATACGAAGGCCTCATATGGGCCGAAAGACGTCGTGGGCCATACATGGGCCGAAAGACGTTGTGGGCCATACATGGGCCGAAAGTGAAATGGGCTGGTGTTATATTTGACGGCCCACATGACATTGTTGGGCTGATTTCCTTTAGGGCCTAACGGGCCGTAAAATGGGCTATTTGCGAAAAGACCGTTAATAGGCTTTTCATGGGCCAGCCCGTTAACTTTTGACCAAGTCAAACGGGCCAGCTTTGTAAGCTAAATGGGCCAGTGGTGGGCCGTGGCACGTGTCGACATATCATAGGCGCCTATCTGACCCACTGACGAGCTGACACGTGTTTCGTCCGGCCAATAAGAATTTTACACATGGAAATTTCCCATTGGTAGGGGCTGTTAATGGGTTATCGGATCCAAAACCCGACCCGATAGCTTAACGGCATTCCGTTACGGCGGATGCCACGTGTCGGCCACCCTTGATGAAAGCACTTCTGTGACGCGTGATTTATCGTCATGGAAGTGGACACTTCCGTGATGATAATTTTGGTAAAGTCATGGAACACTTCTACGACAGCACAGGTGTGACTATCTTGATTCTGTCATAAATTTGTCATGGATGTACATGCATGACAAAAAACGCGACCTACTATGAACAACACGTATCATCATGGAAGTGTATTTTTTGTAGTGATTCTCCTGTGAAGTGGTTCAGAATATACACATCAAAGAGAGGCAGATCATTGAAGATCTTTGCCTCTTTCTTGCTCTTGATCAGCAGCTCAAGGGCATCATCACCAAGATCTTCATCGCTGGAGAGATCAATGGTTTCATCTTTGTTCTGCAGAACGGCAGCTGGAGTAAGTTCATGCCCATAAATCTTCATGGGCTTCTTCTTCTTGGGCTTCTCCGTCTTCTTGGAGACACGAGAGAGATCTTCTGATTCCACAATGGGTTCAGGAGGTGCAGTTGCCAATGGCTTCGCATGCAAAACTTTCGGTGCGGCAGAGGGCTTTGAAGCCTTTGATTTCTTTTGCTTCTGTGACTGAGATGGAGCTGGCGCTTCAACAGAATCTTTGAGGTTGACTAATCCACCGTAGCCCCCTGTACAGCAATGTGAGTGATGAGGCCTTCAAGGTTGTAGAAGGGGCCAATTTCAATGGGATTGGTATCGAGGGTGCCATCAGCCCTTGGAGTAGACGGACTAGGGTGGAAACTGAGTCCAAGGTCCTTCTTGTTCTTCTTAGCTGACTCTTTTGCAAACTGATAGTTGCGCTTGAAGAGATTGTCATCACAAGACCATAACAAAGATGATGGGTCGGCGTTTTCTGGCTATGCCCTCGGACCATGCACGGATAGAAACCTTGAGCAATGTCTTCGGTCTTGGACTGGCTGCAGATTTCGGTACAAAATATCTCCCCATGGACGCTTAATAGCATTCTTTTCAGCATATTCAGCAGTCACAAATCTGTACTTGAACTATTCTTCAGCCCTGCATCTTCGAATCCATTCGATTCGGGTCTTGCGCTCGCCATAGGTTTCTTTAGGATCTGACTTGTACATTTCAAAGAGATCTGGAGGTAGACGCTATGTTCCGCCCTTCCTTACAGACTTGTAAGTGGCCATTGGATTCAGACTGAACGGCTTCCTCTTACTAGTCAGACAGGAACTGGCTTCAGGAGAGTTGATGTGATGCTGCAAAAACTCTGCAAATGAATGCAAACAATGAGAACCAAGGGATTCTCCCACGGACATGTACCTGTCAGATCACGGGTTCCGGCAAACCCTTGAGATTCGAACACTAGGGTGCGCGTGAAGGTTTTCTCCCTATCGATCCACGCCCTAGCTCTCTAAGATCTCGCAGATGAACTCGACAAACTCACAACACAAAAATACACAAGATTTATACTCGTTCGAGCCACCGTTGTGGTGTAATACCCTACTCCAGTGTGGTGGTGGTGGATTGCCTCTTGGGCTGATGAAGAACAGTTACAAGGGGAAGAACAACCTCATGAGGTTGAGGTGCTCTTGTGCTTGGAAGACTTGTGATGAGGTCAATCCTCTCTCTTCTTGTCTTTCATTGTCTTGCTTCTCCCTCTCTCTTGTGGTGGCTAGTTCTACTTATATAGGCTCTGGTCCTCTCCCCAAATAATGAGCGGGAAGGGAGCCAACAATGGCCAATTCGAAAGGGGACAACTAGTACGAGTTATCCTGACAAAAGGTGGTCTTTGCCTGCCAAAGGCTCTGGTGATGACGCCATCTTGGGCTCCATGGTGACCTCCGTCCTACGTCCTTATGGTCTTGGTCTCGTTGCACCGATATGGAAACCTTTGCCTGATGCCTCGGTACTCCGCGCCTGCGCTTACCCCCTTAACACCAAAGAGGAAACAAGGACACTGCGCGCTGGTGCCCGCCTGGCGCCCACCTGGTCTCCACCCCTTGTGAGCCTGCCTGGCGAGGCCGCTTCTGAGGAGGTCTTGCGTCGTCCGCCTCGCGAGGCTTGGCCCCTCGCAAGGGTCTTGAGTGTCTTGTCGATGAAGATGGGCCGTACAGACCTGCCAGCCCAGCCATGCCGTGGGCCGCAGGCAGTCAAGTCTGGGGACCCCATTCCCAGGACGCCGACAGTAGCCCCCGGGCCCAAGGAGGGCTCGAGCTTGGCTTCGAGGCGAAGCCAAAGGGTCAAGCGCGGAGCGCTGCGGGCCCGCAAAGCCTTCGGCCTCCGTTGACGTGAGAAGGTTGATTGGACGTGTGCGTCTCCACTTCTTGACGCTACCTCGGTAACTGCCCGACTTGACAAGTCCCTGCGTCATGCAAGGAAAGCCATCATTACCTGATCGTGGGGGTGCTGGTTGGCCTTCTCCTGCTATAAATGGGGAGGGGGTAGAGCCCCCGTCACCCATCTCTTCCCATTCTGCTCGCTTCTTCTTCCTCTGCTCCACCACCGACTCCAATGGCATCGTCGAAGAGGTTCTCTGCCGCGGAGAAAGGAAAGGCCCCTCGCGAAGGGCCTGGCTCCCCGGCGCCTAAACGGGGACGTGGCCGCCCCCGCAAGCACACCATGACTCCCGCCATGGCCCCCTGCTCCCGGGGTGGCGCTGCTGCGCGTAGCAGGGGTCAATCCAGTCGTGGTAGCCCCGTCGATGAGGGGAGACGTGCCATGGTCGCACGGCCACCCCGGCCACGCTTCCACTCGACGGAGGTGCTGCCGGAGTTCATTGTCTGGTCGGTGGATCCAGCCGGCTACTAGCTTAAGCTTCCTCGCTTCTTCGCCAATGAGTTGCCGGCCCCTGGTCCAGGCGGGCTGTGGCTGCAGGCGGACGGTTGCTGCAGCAGGGCCTCCTAGGTCGCGGTTGAAGTCTCTGCCGCGGGCAACATAGCTCTACCTCGCGGTTGGCAGACGTTCGCCCACGCGGGCGGCCTAAGCAAGCGGTGCACCCTCCACTTCAGGTATGACGGTGATGCGACCCTCTACGTGAGGGCGTTTGGGGAAGATGGTCACCGCACTGGCTGCTGCCCCGAGACGAACTACGGCGAGGAGGTGCTCGGCCTCGGCGATGGCCGCGATGAGGGTGAGCCCACCGGCTGCACCTCGTCCAGCTACGGCGACTCTTCTCTTGGCAAAAGCTCCAGCAGTGGCGGCCACGACCAGCCGCCGCGCCCGCTTCGAAGGTGGTAGCGGGTCGTCTCGTCGCCGCGCCTCCGTGAAGCGTGAGGAGGGGTCCGGCTAAGCTTGGGACGTCACTGGAGGCCTGCCCTCATGGTCCTTGGCAACGCCGCTTTTGGTTAGTTCCTCTTTTCTTTCCTGCATCAAAATGAAACCAGTATGGGCCTGAAGGGGCGTGTATCGAACTGTGATTCCTCAGTCATTACGCTATGCTTATTATTTCTATGCTGTGTCGCTATTTCGTGTGAAGATATCTTAGCCTGGTGCATTCGGGGCAGCCTCTTCTTCACAAGACACTTGTCTCCTCGTGCCCGTCTCGGCTTAGTGGTTGCTCAAGAACTGCAAAAAAACTTGTTAGGAAGATCTCAAGGGGCACGGATTAGGAGAGATGTGCTGGTGGCGGGCTCGAACGAGGGTGCCTTGCGAGAAGGTAGACCGAAGGCAGACAGAAGGACCAACGCAGGAAGAAGAAACCCTCCTGAAGGCACTGGCCTAGCCCCTTCGCGAGGTATGCGAGAGAGAGAGCTCAAGCGAACTAGATTCAGAAAAGGCGGCAAAAGGCGACGAAACAAAATCAGCAAGGGACCCCAGAAGCAAACTTCGATTAAGAGAAGGCGAGGCAACTACGGAAAGCAAATGAAAAGCCACGTCCGACACCTAGTCTAGTCTTCGACGTGTTCTCACCAGCGCGGAGCTAAGTGCTGCCACTAGGTGTGGGAGGGAGCCCCCGAGGCCCGAGGGCGGCTCTCCGGAGACTCCGGGGCATGTACAGCCCCACTCATTATTACGTGAGAGTGTCATGGGCGGCGATTCTTCATAGGCACCGGTCCTTCCTTCACAGGCACTGGGCCCTGCTTCACATGCATTGGGCCTTGCTTCATGGGTAGAATTTCCGGAGGTGCTAGATGTTCTAGGGGTTCTGGATGGGCACACCGTCCTGCGTCTCCAGGTGCGCGGCGGCAAGCCTGGAGATATGGACGACCCTGAACGGGCTACCACATGGGTGAGAGCTTGTGCAACCCTTCCCTGGAGAGGACCTGCCTTAGGACGAGGTCGCCCGCCTCCAGCATCCTGGAGCGGACGCTATGGCAGTGGTACCGCCACAGCGCCTGCTGGTACCTTGCCGCCCTCAGTGCAGCTTCGCGGCGTCGTTCCTCCCCCAGTACGAGGTCCATCCCCCGCGTGGCGTCCTACTGCATTTCATCAAACACCAGGACCCGTGCGGAGCGATGCTTGACCTCATGAGGGAGGACTGCTTCGGCTCCATAGACAAGGAAGAACGGGGTCTCGCCCGTCGGCTTAGTGGCGGTGGTGCGGATGGACCACAACACGGACTGGAGCTCGTCGTGCCAGCCCCTGCCGCAGGCCTCGAGCTTCTTCTTGAAGGTCCTGGTCTTGAGGCCTCTCAGGACCTCTGTGTTGGTGCGTTCAGCCTGGCCATTGCTCCTGGGGTGCGCCACCAAAGTGTAGCAGATCTGCGTTCCATGGTTACCACAATATGTTTTGAAGAGGTTACTGGTGAACTATGTGCCGTTGTCGGTGATGATGCGGTTGGGGACCCCGAAATGGCTCACGAGGCCCTTGATGAACTTAACCATGGAACCAGCTGGGATGGTGTGGACAGCTTCCACTTCTGCCCACTTGCTGAACTTGTCGACAGCGACGTAGAGGTAGCGGTAGCCCCCCGGTGCTCGGGGGAATGGGCCCAAGATATCCAGCCCCCAGACCGTGAACACCCAGGTGAGCGGTATAGTCTGGAGACCCTGAGCTGGCTGATGGATCTGCTTGTCGTGGAACTGGCAAGCTTCGCAAGACTTCACCAACTCAGCTGTGTCGTTGAGCGTTGTGGGCCAGTAGAATCCACTGCGGAACACCTTGCCGACGAGAGTTCGTGACGACGAGTGGTGTCCGCAGTCCCCGCCGTGTATGTCAATCAGCAACTCCTTCCCCTGGTTCCTGGAAATGCAATGCAACGAAACATCATTTGGTCGCTTCCTGGACAACTCACCGTCTTGGATGCAGTATGTCGTGGCTTGCCGGGCTACGCGTTCTGCGTTCTCTTCCTTCTCCGGTAGAGCCCCTTGCATCAGATATTCCTTGAGTTCCTTGGTCCAACATCCCTCTTGAGGCTCAATCGCCAAGAGCAAGCGAGCCCCTGAGGTTGGGCCACAAGCTGGGGTTCCCGTGGCAGGCGGTTGTGGGTGCTCCTCCCGAGGCCATGCCATGCTCGAAAGTGGTGGCATCACTGACGGCTTGAAGAGCCGCTCCTCGAAGACGCCAGGCTCTTGGGGCTGCCGCTTGGATGCCCTCCTAGCGATGTCCTCGGCATGTTGGTGCCACGGGGCACATGCTGCACCTCCATGCCTAGGAACTGCTTTTTCCATCTTGCGTACTTCCGCGAGGTACGCCTCCATGTGCTCGTCCTTTGGCTCATACACTTTGTTGGAGAAGTTGATGAGGAGCTGTGAGTCGCCCCTAACCGTGAGGCGATTCACCCCTAAAGCTGATGCGGCCTTTAGGCCAGCTATGAGGCCTCCGTATTCTGCGATGTTGTTGGAGACCTTCTCGCCCTGCTAAAAGTAGAGCTGCACAACGTAGTAGAGCTTGTCCCATGTGGGTGAGATGAGCACTGCTCCAGCCCCCGCGCCCTGGTGCGCGAAGGCACCATCGAAATACATGACCCATCCGTCTGACGCCTCACTTCCTGTCGAGGTGGACCAGTCCTTGCCTGCTTCCAGTGCTGGGGCATTCGTCCATTCCGCCACGAAGTCAGCAAGTGCGGCTCCCTTGATGACCCTGGTGGTGCTGAACTCCAACTGCAATGCCTGCAGCTCGATGCTCCACTCGGCGACCCTTCCAACATAGTTGGGGCTCCTGAGCACCCTCTCCAATGGGTAGGCTGAGACGACCTTGATGGGGTGGCCCTGGAAGTAGTGCCGTAACTTGCGCGAGGCCACCAGGAGCGCGAGCAGGAGCTTCTGAGGCATGGGATAACGTGCCCTCGCATCCCGCAACATCATGCTAACGAAGTACACCAGGTGCTCGACGAGGACCGGCGTGTTGGTGAGGCTCGCATCTTGCGCAAGCTGGGGTTCCTCCTGAGGTGGTGGGAACTTTGGCGTCTGGTCGCTTGCCGGAATCTCTATGGTGTCATCCTGCCAAGCTTGGTCTTCTGTTGCTGCCGCTATGGCTCTTGCTTCGCCTTCCTGATCCTGTGTCATTTCAGCTGGTGACGTAGTTTGGCGTGGCGCACTCTTGGCCTGGTGCTCCTCCCGAACCACCACTAGCGCAGCGCTGGCGGAGTATGGGGTGGCGGCAAGATAAAGTACTAGGGGCTCGAGAGGCCGTGGTGCCACCTACACTGGTGGGCTGGTCAGGTATCTCATGAGGTCTCGGAAGGCTCAGTCGGCCTCTGGAGTCCACTCGAACGAGCCCTTCTTCTTCATCAGCTTGAAAAAGGGTAAGGTGCACTCTGCCGGCTTGGAGATGAAGCGCCCTAATGCAGTCACCCGACCAGCCAGCTTCTGCATTTCCTTGAGGGTCTCCGGTGGGCTCATGCCCTCAATGGCCTTGATCTTCTCCGGGTTCGCCTTGATCCCTCTGTGCGACACGAGGAATCCCAGCAGCTTGCCGGAAGGAACATCGAACACACACTTTTCCGGGTTAAGCTGCAAGTTTACCTGGCACAGGTTTTCGAAGTTCTCCTCCAGGTCTTGGATCAAGGTTCTCGCCTCCCGAGACTTTACCACAATGTCGTCGACGTAGGCCTCCGTGTTCCTGCCGAGGTGCCGCCCTAAAGCGATGTGCATCAGCCGCTGAAAGGTCGGACCCGCGTTGCGAAGTCCGAAGGGCATGCAGGTGTAGCAGTACACCCCACACGGGGTCAGGAAGGCTGTCTTCTCTACATCTTCCACCGCCATCTTGATTTGGTGATACCCTAAGAACGCATCCAGGAAGCATAGTAGGTCGCACTCAACGCTTGAGTCGACGATTTGGTTGATGTGTGGGAGAGGGAATGGATCTTGAGGGCACGCCTTGTTGAGGTTGGTGAAGTCAACACACATTCGCTCGTTCTCGCCTTTCTTCGGCACCACGACTGGGTTCGCCAGCCATTCGGGGTACCTGACTTCACGAACGGCACCCGCTGCCTCCAACTTGCGGGTCTCTTGTACGATGAAGGCCTGTTCTCCGTGGACTGCCGCCTTGCTCGCTGCTTCACAGGGCGCACATTGGGGCACACCCTTAAGTGGTGCTGAATCACCTCTCTCGGGACCCCCACCAGCTGATTGGGCTCCCATGCGAATATCTCTTTTTTCGCGCGCAGGAACTTCACTAATGCTTCCTGTTCGTTGGGGTTGAGGCCGGCACCTATGGTGAAGGTGGCTCTTGAGGAGCCTACCTCGTCGACCAGCACCTGCTTTGTCTCGGCCTTGTCTTGAGTGAACAACTGCTTCTTCTTGGTTGGCGCGGCCTCCTCGGCCTCGGGGGCACTGGTGCCAACGGACTGCGCCGCCGTAGCGGTCCTGAAGGTGAGCTTGAGTGCCGTCACGGCCTCCTTCGTGTCTCCCTTGATGGTGAGGACACCTTTGCTTCCTAGCATTCTCATGAGGTTGTACGCTGGATGAGTCGCCGCCATGAACTGGGCCAGAGCTGGGTACCCAAGGATGGCATTGTACGGGAGGCCGATGCGGGCGATGTCGAAGTCGACCAGCTCAGTGCGGTAGTTGTCACACGTGACAAAGGTGACGGGAAGGTGGATCTGCCCCAGGGAGCGGGCAGCGCCACCACCAACTCCTGAGAAAGGCTTGCTGAGGCCGAGTCGCTCGAGCGGCATGTGAGGGCCCCCATGGAGAGCAAGTTGAGGCCAGCGCCACCATCGATGAGGGTCTTGGTGACGGCCACGTTCATGATGGTGGGCGTGCAGAGCATCGGGAGCATGCCCGAGCCGGTGGTGGTGACAGGGTGGTCTTCTGAGTTGAAGGTGAGCTCGGCCTCAGGCGCGGCCCAGCCCGGCGGAGCCCCCGAGCGCGTGGAAGCGGTGCCGAACTGGCGACAGAATGGCTTGATGTGGCGCTCTAAAGACGGTGCCTGAGAGCCGCGACCGCATGGTGCGCCGGTGCTGCGTAGCGCGCAGTGAAGAGGTTGCGGAGCTCCTCCCAAGACACCACCGTGGATCCGGGAAGGTTGAGCAGCCAGGTGCGCGGCTCGCCGGCGAGGGCCATGGAAAACCAGTTGGCCATGACCTTGTCATCGCCCCTGGCTTCGAGGATGGCCTCTTCGTACGCCAGCAACAAAGCTGACGGGTCCGCCGCACCGTCGTAGCGCGGTGGAATCTCCGACTTGAACTTGGGAGACCACTGTACTCGTCGCAGGGCGGTGTCCAGGACTCGGAACACCCTCGCCCCATCGTCAACGCTGGCCGCCGGAGTCGGTGGCAGGGCGCCTGTCATGTGGGTGAAGCGCGGTGTCGACAGAGCGCAGATCGACGGAAGAGAAGCTACGGCGCACCCCTACCTGGCGCGCCAAATGTCGGATCACGGGTTCCGGCAAACCCTTGAGGTTCGAACACTGCGGTGCGCGTGAAGGTTTTCTCCCTATCAATCCATGCCCTAGCTCTCTAAGATCTCGCAGATGAACTCGACAAACTCACAACACAGAAAGACACAAGATTTATACTGGTTCAGACCACCATTGTGGTGTAATACACTACGCCAGTGTGGTGGTGGTGGATTGCCTCTTGGGCTGATGAAGAACAGTTACAATGGGAAGAACAGCCTCCTAAGGTTGAGGTGCTCTTGTGCTTGGTGGACTTGTGATGAGGTCGATCCTCTCTCTTCTTCTCTTTCGTTGTCTCGCTTCTCCCTCTCTCTCGTGGTGGCTAGTTCTACTTATATAGGCCCTGGTCCTCTCCCCAAATATTGAGCTGGAAGGGAGCCAACAATGGCCAATTCGAAAGGGGACAACTAGTACGAGTTATCCTGACAAAAGGTGGTCTTCGCCTGCCAAAGGCTCTGGTGATGACGCCGTCTTGGGCTCCATGGTGACCTCTGTCCTACCGTCCTTCTGGCCTTGGTCTTGTTGCACCGATATGGAAACCTTTGCCTGATGCCTTGGTGCTCCGCGCCTGCGCTTGCCCCCTTGACACCAAAGAGGAAACAAGGACACTGCATGCTGGTGCCCACCTGGCGCCCACCTGGTCTCGATCGTCATGCCTCACATCACGAGGACCTCGCGAGCTTTGCCCTGCCTTGATCTCTCCGCCCCTCGCAAGTCTGCCTGGCGAGGCCGCTTTTGAGGAGGTCTTGCATCGTCCGCCTCGTGAGGCTTGGCCCTTCGCGAGGGTCTTGAATGTCTTGTCGATGAAGATGGGCCGTACAGACCTGCCAGCCCAGCCATGCCGTGGGCCGCAGGCAGGCAAGTCTGGGACCCCCGTTCCCAAGATGCCGATAGTACCTGTGACAGCATTAAGGTGCGAGGGAAGGGGCAGAGGTCATATGCATTCTCAGAAGATTCTGAAGATAAATCAGTTTGAAGACATTGACCTCATAGTGCAAAGACATTCACTTATTTGAAGAGAGTCGGTTCCAGATTTGTATGAATCCATGCATAAGTACTAGTAAGGAATCTAACTAGTTATGAAGCATACGTGAATATACTTGGCATGATATGAGATGCAGACATGGATAGATCCAAATATGAAACTGGAGTAACTACTTTTGGATGAAGTGAATGTATTTGACGGATCAAAAAGGCAATAAAAAGTAAGTTTTAATTACCGCTTGACGAATTGCTAGATGAGATGGAGAGAGAGGCCGAGCAGTTCAATCTCCCGTGCCCTAACTTGGCAACGGAAATGACGAGGTCCACAGCCGGCGTGAGGACGGCGTCGAAGATGTCGCGGCAGCTAAGTGCTTCGTCTCCGGCATCGACGCAAGCTAGCAGACGCGCTAGGGTTGTGGTGCGAGGAGAAGAGGTGGAAGAAGAGATAATGACCGCGGTGAGGTGTGTATTTATAAGGACAGGGATGGCACATCGTTATTACACAGGTGCCCCTAGCGGTTCACATATGAAGGACACATGGCATGCATGCAACTCATTGGAAGTTGTTCCATGTTCCCACGCATGCTTGGATTGTCGGGTGGTTGTTCCGGCTTCTCCGGTATTCTGGCAAAAAGGATATGGCGTTAAAAACAGATTTAAACGTTTATCTCTTTGTCTTCAGCTGAAAAGGACTTGGAGAAGACAAATGACAGGTTTCAATAGAATGCATATGATTTGGACAGATAGAGTTTGAGGTAGAAGCATAGAAGAGGTTAGGGTCCGATCACATTCACTTAGTTCTGGAAAAAAATCAATCATGAAGACATAGCTATAAGTGAATGCTGTAGAGGACAGAACACATGTAGAAGACCAGGTTGAGTTATGTTTATCGGACCAACTCAACCCTGTGAAGATAAACATAACACCAAATCAGTGTTGAAGACAAACCAAATGCGAAGACTATGCAAAAGTGACGCCAATAAAAACACTTCAAACATGAGTTTGGTGGTGGCGTTACCCACCGTATAGGAAGTATTAGACACAGACACGGCGCACAATTATTGTGGCGCTCCGATGTCAAATTCCACATTAATGTATTCACACTTAGAGTGTATGTCTTCATTGATTGAAGATATACGTTACTTCATGTGTTGCACATCTAAGTCATCAACATGCATAAGCGTTAGGATGTGTGTCCAATCACATGACATTTGAGGATTCTAAGATATTTAGCTCACAGTGCAACTTGCAAAACCTTTTATCATCCAAGGGCTTTGTGAAGATATCTGCCAATTGCTCTTCTGTGTTGACATGAATGATATCAATATCTTCCTTCATGACATGATCTCTGAGGAAGTGATGACGGATCTGAATGTGCTTTGTCTTCGAATGCTGAACTGGGTTGTTGGCAATCTTGATGGCGCTTTCATTGTCGCAGTAGAGTGGCACTTGCTTTAGATGGATGCCATAGTACTTGAGAGTTTGCTTCATCCATAGAAGTTGAGTGTACCAAGATCCAGCAGCAATGTATTCAAATTCAGCAGTGGAGAGAGACACACAGTTCTGCTTCTTTGAAGACCAACAGACAAGAGATCGTCCAAGAAAGTGACATGTGCCTGATTTAGACTTGCGATCAACCTTGTCACCAGCATAATCAGCAGCTGAGAATCCAACTAGATCAAACTCTTAGCCCTTTGGATACCATAATCCTAGTGTTTGGGTGTAAGCCAAATATCGAAGAATTCGCTCCACAGCTAAGTGATGCGACTCCTTTGGTGTCGCTTGGAATCGGGCACACAAGCAAATGCTAAGCATTATATCTGGCCTAGATGCACACAAGTAGAGTAAAGAACCAATCATGGAGCAGTATACCTTTTGATCGAACTCTTTACCATTGTCGTCGGGACCCAAATGACTTTTGGTTGGCATTGGCGTCGTGTACCCTTTGCATTCTTGTATTCCAAACTTCTTCAGACAATCTTTGAGGTATTTCTCTTGAGATATGAAGATGCCATTGCTTTGCTGACGGATTTGAAGACCAAGGAAGAATTTCAGCTCACCCATCATGGACATCTGATATTGCTCTTGCATCATGTGTCCAAACTCATCACTGTATCTCTTGTCAGTGCAGCCGAAGATAATGTCATCCACATAGATCAGGCATACAAACAGTTCACCATCGTATGTCTTCATGAAGAGAGTGGGATCCAAGGAACCAGGTTTGAAGCCTTTTCTCTTTAGGAAGTCTTTGACTGTGTCATACCAGGCACGAGGGGCATGTTTAAGGCCATACAATGCCTTATTGATCTTGTATACCATATCAGGATGTTTTGGGTCTTAAAAGCTAGGAGGTTGTGCAACATACACTTCTTCAATCTTGCCATTGAGAAAGGCACTCTTCACATTCATTTGGTACAGGAGGATGTTGTGATGGTTGGCATAGGCTAGCAGTATGTGAATGGCTTCAAGCCTAGCCACCGAAGAAAATGTTTCATAGAAGTCAATCCCTTCAACTTGAGTGTATCCTTGAGCAACGAGATGAGCCTTGTTTCTAACTACTTGACCATGCTCATCTTGATTGTTGTGATAGATCCATTTGGTGCCTATGATGTTGTGGTTGCGAGGATCAGGACGCTTGACCAATTCCCACACATTGTTCAGCTCGAACTGTTGAAGCTCATCTTGCATCGCTTGAATCCATTCTGGTTCCATGAAGGCTTCAGCAACTTTCTTGGGTTCGGATATAGAGACAAATGCAAAGTGCCCACAGAAATTTGCTAGCTGTGTTGCTCTTGAATGAGTGAGGGGACCAGGTGCATTGATGCTATCAATTATCTTCTCAATCTATACTTCATTTGGAACACAAGGATGAACTAGACGAAGATTTTGCCCTTGCTGATCATTGTCTTCGTCTTCATCATTGGCTTTAGGCTGAGCAGTGTCTTCAGGTTGACTTGGTGCAGAAATGATAAGTTCTTCTTCAGCCCGTGCCTCTAAAGGTATGATTTCTCCAGTACCCATAAGCTTGATGGATTCACTTTGTGAGACTTCATCTAGCACATTTGGCAGGCGCTCTCTTTGCGATCCGTTAGTTTCATCGAACCGCACATCCACACTTTCAACCACTTTATAGTGAAAGAGGTTGAAGACTCTATAGGAGTGTGAATCCTTTCCGTAACCAAGCATAAAACCTTCATGTGCTTTCGGTGCAAATTTTGAAGTGTGATGCGGATCCTTGATCGAGCACCTAGCACCAAATACTCTGAAGTAGCTTACGTTTGGCTTCTTACCTGTCAGTAGCTCCTATGATGTCTTCTTTAAAAGCTTGTGAAGATAAACATGGTTGATGACATGGCATGCAGTATCAATAGTTTCAGGCCAGAACTTCCTTGGAGTCTTGTACTCAGCAAGCATCGTCCGAGCCATCTCAATGAGTGTTCTATTCTTGCGCTCCACGATGCCATTCTGCTAAGGTGTGTATGGAGCTGAGAACTCATGTGTGATGCCCAATGTATCAAGATAAGTGTCGAGGCTGATGTTCTTTAACTCTGTGCCATTGCCACTTCTGATGTGCTTGACCTTGATGCCATAGTTCGTCATGGCATGATTGGCGAATCGTCTGAAGAGATCCTGCACTTCATTCTTTTAAAGGATTATATGCACCCATGTGTATCTTGAATAATCATCAACAATGACGAAACCATAGAGGCAAGCAGTGGTAGTGAGAGTAGAGTAGTGAGTAGGGCCAAATAAGTCCATGTGAAGCAACTCAAAAGGTTGAGATGTCGTCATGATTGTCTAAATCGTCCTTTCGATATCCTTCAAAGACTAGAGATTTGTCAGATTCCATAAGCACAAGGCAACGATACTTTCCAAATATCACTACCATATTCAGATCACAAAGTATTGAGACAGACATTAAGTTGAAACCAAGGGATTCAACAAGCATCACTTTATCCATGTGCTGATCCTTTGAGATTGCAACTCTACCTTGACCTAATACCTTGCTTTTACTAGTGTCAGCAAATGTGATGTGACTCTTGTCAGATGGATGTAAGGTTGAGTCCATGAGAAGACTTCGATCACTAGTCATGTGGTTAGTGCATCCAATGTCCATAATCCATCCAGAAGCCTTTGGTATCGTAGCCTACAGTGCAGTTAGGGGGATAGGCTTCACCAATGGAAATGTGAAGCATAAACATTTGATGAACAAGCATATTATCAATGTTCAGATCCTGGTTAGGGCAAATCGGATGACTGTCAAGAAAACCAGGAACAATATACATAGTAAGACCATTTGCGCATTTTATCTTGCGCCCCACAAGATGTTTTAGGTACCCAACATAAGCATCAAACGCCTTTGATTTCCGGTTGGAGACCCTTCCTGTAACGCCGTCGATGCGGCTATATCTCCCACATGTCGAAGCACGACTTAGAGGCATAACCGCATTGAAAGCAATGTCGCAAATGAGGTAATCTTAACAACAACCCATGTAATACAATAAGGGAAAATGATACATAGTTGGCTTACACTCGCCACGTCACACAAATAGCATAAATATCATTACATTCATCCAAATACACTCAAGGTCCGACTACGGAACCAAAATAAAGATAAACCCTGAATGCAACATAGTCCCCGATCGCCCCAACTGGGCACCACTGCTGGTCATCTAGGAAAGACACATAGTATCGTCCTGAGTCCTAATCGAACTCCCACTTGAGCTTAGTTGAATCACCTGGAATGGTATCATCGGTCCCTACGTCTGGTTTTGGAAGTAAACTATGAGACACGGGGACTCAGCAATCTCACACCCTCGCGATCAAGAATATTTAAGCTTATAGGTAAGGTGACGGTATGAGGTGGAGCTGCAGCAATCGAGTAGCATATTTGGTGGCTAACATACGCAAATGAGAGCGAGAAGAGAAGGAAAATGCACGGTCGAGAAAACGATGATCAAGAAGTGATCCTAGAACAACCTACGATCAAGCATAACTCCAACATCTTGTTCACTTCCCGGACCCCGCCGAAAAGCCATCACGGTAACACACACGGTTGATGCATTTTAATTAAGATGAACTTCAGGTTTTCTACAGCCGGACATTAACAAATTTCCATCTGCCCATAACCGCGGGCACGGCTTTCGAAAGTTCATATCCCTGCAAGGGAGTCCCAACTTAGCCCATCACAAGCTCTCATGGTCAACGAAGGATATTCCTTCTCCCAAGACAATCCGATCAGACTCGGAATCCCGGTTACAAGACATCTCGACAATGGTAAAACTAAACCAGCAAAGCCACCCGAATGTGCCGACAAATCTCGATAGGATCTGCACATATCTCATTCTCAGGGCACACCGTATTGTCCATGGTTCCGGTAGGCCAGCCTAGAGTTGCCCCTGGTGGCCACCGACAGCTGACAGGTTGGACCAACACTCAAAGGAGCACTGCCCGGGGGTTTAAATAAAGATGACCCTTGAGTCCGCGGAACCCAAGGGGAAAAGAGGCTAGGTGGCAAATGGTAAAACCGATGTTGGGCCATGCTGGAGGAGTTTTATTCAAGGCGAACTGTCAAGGGGTTCCCATTATAACGCAACCGTGTAAGGAACGCAAAATCGAGGAACATAACACTGGTATGATGGAAACTAGGGCGGTAGGAGTGGAACAAAACACCAGGCATAAGGCCGAGCCTTCCACCCTTTACCAAGTATATAGGTGCATTAAGATAAACAAGATATAATAATGATATCCCAACAATAAACATGTTCCAACAAGGAACAAACTCCAATCTTCACCTGCAACTAGCAATGCTATAAGAGGGGCTGAGCAAAGCGGTAACATAGCCAAACAACGGTTTGCTAGGACAAGGTGGGTTAGAGGTTTGACATGGCAATATGGGAGGCATGATAAGCAAGTGGTAGGTATCGTAGCATAGGCATAGCAATAGAGCGAGCATCTAGCAAGCAAAGATAGAAGTGATTTCGAGGGTATGGTCATCTTGCCTGCAAAGTTCTCAGAGTTGGCTTGATCCTCGTAAGCGTACTCAACGGGCTCCTCGATCACGTACTTGTCTCCCGGCTCTACCCAAAGCAAGACAACAAGCAAAAGGGGGCACAATCAACCACGTGCAATGCTCAAACAACATGATGCAAACATGGTATGATATGCGGGATGCGATATGTGATGCATATGCATGATTTGGAAAAGAATGATTGAACCTTGCCTCAACTTGGAAAACCAAGAGTTCCACTTGATAGAGGAGGTGATTTCCGTCGAAATCGATATAAAGATCACCGAATTCGGATGCATGGTTTGCAAATGGCAAGCAACACAAGGTATGATGCAAACTCCTTAAAATAGCAACATGGCCACTTGGATGCAAAGTATACATATGCTACAGCACCCAAACATGTGAACAAAATGCAAGGCAGTGATGTACAGGAGATGCTCTACAAAACGTGAACACTGAGCTAAATCTATAAACCACTAGAGCATGACTAAAACAGCATGGCAATAATGCAAAAGATAACAGTTTTGCAGACTTGGTGAAAATACCAACATGGCATAAACAGCATCAGGTAGCAATGTTTAGAGCTAGCAAACAACAAGCTAAAGAATCATAACATAGCAAACAAAGGCGTGGTATGCTTCTACTAAATGCACTTAACAAAACTCCCTTACTGAACATGAGCCAAAAGGGCACAGAAAATATGATTACACCCTTGCAAACATAGCAAGTCTTATAAACAGATTCAGACTTAGTGAAATTTCAGGACATGGCAAAAACAGATTCATGGTGGCATGTTAACAAGCTTGTTTAACTCACTACCTAGCATATCATGGCATGAAATAAATGTAGCATGGAGTAGGCATGAAAATGAAGCTATCCATGTGTAAAACAACCTCATAGCATGCTTGCTTTAAATCACACAAAAAAGACAAAACATCATCATGATGTAAAATGCCATGTTCATGAAATTGCTCAAATGCAGAAACTAAGGCCACCACTGGATTGGTGGGATTTTTCTACCCCAAAAACATATATAATATGTTGGGGTTGCTATAGAAAAATCAACACGAGTGCAATAAGTTATAAACTGCCCTAAATGGAATATGATAGAATTGGCATTTTCCTTATTTGGAAACGTCCAGAAATGGACTTGCCCAAAATGGAAAATGGAGACTTGCCATAAATGGAAAGCGCGGGGGTAAGGAAAAAAAGTAGAAGAAGGAGGGTGCTGAGAGGCTGACTGGGGGGACTCTTCTGTCATAGAGATTAAAATACCAACAGAGGGAAAATGAAAGGGCGCGCCAGGGATTCCAACCCAGGTCTCCTGGGTTGAACCACAGAGGCACAACCACTGCGCTGCTGCTGGTGTTGTTGCAAGATACAGTCGCTAGGCCTCTTGACCTAACGACAGGCGAGGGCTGGCTGGACCTGCCGGCTACAAAGGAGAACGGCACTGCTGCCAGCTAGCATGACGACGATCACCGGAGCAGAGGGTCGTAGGCACGGCTGCGGAATTCGTAGGCGGGGACAGGGTGTGCACGCGGAGCGGCTGTGGAGGGCGCGTGCTAGGGTGCCCGAGCACGAGCTCGTGCTTGCCTCAAGCGCGGTACAGATCGGCGAGCGAGCGACACAAGCAGGCAGGGTGCGCGCGTGGGGCATGTGCATGCGGGGCTTTGGGCGCGGTGAGCGAGCATGTGCGAACATGAGGGAACAGGGGAGAGCGCGATTGCGCGTGTGCACGTGCAGCAGCGCGACTACACTACAGAGATCGCCGGAGCACTGCGAGCGCGGCGAAGACAAGGATCGGGTGAGCGCTACGGGGTTCTACATGCCAAGAAAAGAGATGGAGCGGGAGATGCGATATCCATCTCACCCTAGGACATGATGGGGTTGACGGAGACGAGCCGTAGATGACACGAGGGAGCTCTGAACTTGGCGAGGCTTCGGGTCCGAGAAGCAGGGGAGGAAGAGGACGATAGGGAGGAAGATCCAGGGTCCGTGGCATCGCGTGCGTGCAGGCAGGGGACGGAGAGGTACTTGACGGCCCTCTCCACGGCAACAGGCGGGTCGGAGACGACGTGGATGGCTACCCCAAGCTCGAGCTCTTGCTCGCTCGGGTCATGGCGGGCAGGGTGACGGCAAGGCGCGTGGAGACTTACCTGGAGGTGGCGAGGGCGAGAGAGGGACGGAGGTGAACTAGGGGAACTAGGGCTAGGTCTAGGACATGCTTTATAGGTTCCTAGGGCACCGGACGTCCATCAAATCACCCGACACGCCGATGTGGCTACAGTGGATGGGCTGCTGCTGCAGGAGTTGGGCTGCAGGCGCTGGTGCGCTGGGAGGCCAGCCCAGGTAAGGCCTTTGCCCTTTTTATTTAGTTCTGTGAATTAAATTCACAGCTGTAAAAAAGGAAAAGTACAGGGAGGTAGGAGAGGTATTTGGCGGAAATAAAAATAGCCACAAGCTCCTGGAACTATGGGCCATTTGAATAAATTGCTTTGGGGATTTTTAAAGGAAGAAAATTAAATCAAGTTTGAATTAAATTCAAACTTGAGTCAATTTTTAACCTAACCAAAACATATTCAAATAAGTTGAAAATTGGCAGACAGGATGGAGGCATGGTGCAAGAATTAAAGGGAGAAGGTGAACATTAAAGAAGTAGTGCAATCTTGCACTTGCAAGACAAGAAAAGAAAGGGAGGGAGAGGAGGTGATGGTGCAATGGTTTGAGAGGGTGACAAGGGTAATGCACATGATGCTCATGACAACAACATGAATGACCAAATGGAACATGGCAAGCACAAAGCTATACTAGATATGACCAACATGCAACATAAGATGACAAAAGAAATATGACAAGTAAAGACAAGACAAAGCAAAGGGAAACAAAGCAAACCCAAAATGAAACCCTCAAAGAGCAAAACCACATGGTATTGAACATGACAAGGTTGGATACATCTCCAAATATGGATGTTTTACATCTGGGGTGTTACAACTCTCCACCACTAAAAGAGGATCTCGTCCCGAGATCTAGGACTGAAAGAACTCCGGTATTCTAAACGCAGGTGATCCTCGCGCTCCCAGGTGGCTTCACGGTCGGAATGATGTGACCACTTGACTTTCAGGAATTTGATCGACTTGTTGCGAGTCTTGCACTCAGTCTGTTCAAGAATAGCAACTGGGTGCTCATGATCAGAAAGGTCTTCTTGGAGGTCAATGTCTTCAAAGTTGACGGTGTGATCAGGAGTCCTGAAGCACTTGCGGAGTTGAGACACGTGAAACACATCGTGCACGTTTGCAAAGTTGGATGGAAGTTCAAGTTGATAGGCGAGATCGCCTCTTTTGCTGATGATCTTGAAAGGACCCACGTATCTAGGGGCAAGCTTCCCTTTGATACCAAAGCGACGAGTACCTTTCATTGGGGAGACGCGGAGGTAGACATGGTCTCCGGTCTCGAAAGCCAAGTCACGATGCTTGCTATCATAGTAACTCTTCTGGCGCGATTGCACGGCTTTGAGATTATCACGAATGACTTTGCACATATCTTCATCCTCTGTGATCAAGTCATTGCCAAGGAGTTGGCATTCACTAGTTTCTGACCAGTTAAGAGGAGTACGACACTTCTTGCCATAGAGAATCTCGAATGGGGCCCTGCTCGAACTCGCTTGGAAGCTGTTGTTGTAGGAGAACTCGGCATATGGAAGACAATCTTCCCACTTCATACCGAAAGAGATGACACAAGCCCTGAGCATATCTTCAAGAATTTGATTTACTCGCTCAACATGGCCACTGGTTTGAGGATGAAAGGCTGTGTTGAAGCGAATGTTGGTGCCCATGGACTTCTGAAGAGAATCCCAAAACTTAGAGGTGAAGATGCTGCCACGATCTGAAGATATCAACTGCGGAATGCCGTGCAGGGAGACAACCCTTGAGGTATATAGCTCTGCCAGCTCAGCTGCTATGATAGATTATTTGATAGGAAGGAAATGAGCCACTTTAGTGAGTTTGTCGATGACAACGAAGATAGCATCATTGCCACGCTTGGACTTTGGAAATCCAGTCACGAAGTCCATCTCAATATGATCAAACTTCCGTTCTGGAATGGCAAGAGGTTGGAGGAGACCAGCTAGTCGTTGGTGTTCTGCTTTCACTCTTCTGCAGACATCACATTCATTAACAAACTGGGCAATCTCGCGCTTCATTCGAGTCCACCAATACGACTGCTTAAGGTCCTGGTACATCTTTGTACTTCCAGGGTGGATAGAGAGGAGTGAATTGTGAGCCTCGTTCATAATGACTTTATGAAGGTCACCTTTAGGCACAACAATGCGATCCTCGAAGAATAGAGTATCCTTGTCATCAAGACGATAGCACTTGTACTTGGGTTGACTCTTGGCAATCCCAATCTTCACCTTCTTCACCATAGCATCAAGAAGTTGAGCCTCGCGAATCTGATCTTCCAGAGTAGGAGAGACTTGGAGGTTGGCGAGGAAACCTTGAGGAACAACTTGAAGATTGAGTTTGCGGAAAGCTTCACAAAGCTCCGGTTGGTAAGTCTTGATAATCAGACTGTTGAAGTAAGCCTTCCTGCTCAATGCGTCGGCAATAACATTGGCCTTGCCTGGAGTATATTCGATACTCGGATTATACTCTTGAATCATTTCGACCCAACGAGTCTGCCTGAGGTTGAGATTTGGCTGAGTGAAGATGTACTTGAGACTCTTATGATCAGTGAAGATGTCCACTTTTCTTCCCAATAAGAGATGTGTCAAAGTTAAAAGAGCATGGACAACTGCCGCCAACTCGAGGTCATGAGTGGGGTAGTTCTTTTTGTTGGGCTTCAACTGGCGAGACGTATAGGCCACAACTTTCTTCTCTTGCATCAACACTGCACCGAGACCTTGAAGGGAAGCATCACAGAACACCTCGAACGGTTTGGATTCATCAGGAGGAGTCAGAACTGGAGCAGTGACTAACTTCTCTTTGAGGGTGTTGAAAGCGATGTCACATTCAGGAGACCAGACGTACTTCACATGCTTCTGGAGAAGGTTGGAAAGAGGCTTCGCGATCTTGGAGAAGTTCTCAACGAACCTTCGACAATAGCTTGCGAGTCCAAGGAAGCTGCGGAGTTGCTTCACATTCTGAGGTGGTTCCCAATTCACAATTGCAGACACCTTCTCAGGATTAACTGCTATGCCCTTGGCAGAGATAATATGCCCAAGGTAGAGAACCTCATCGAGCCAAAACTCGCACTTTGAAAACTTTGCATAGAACTGATGTTCCCTGAGTTTATCCAGCACCAAATGCAAGTGCTTGGCATGATCCTCTTTGTTCTTGGAAAAGACCAAAATGTCATCGAGGTAGACCAAGACGAAGTCATTTGTGTAGGCGTTGAAGATGAAATTCATCATGCGAGAGAATGTTGGAGGAGCGTTGATGAGGCCGAAAGACATGACAGTATATTCATATGAACCATAGCTTGTTCTGAATGTTGTCTTGGGGATATCTTGTTCACGAATGCAAATCTGATGATAGCCCATACGGAGATCAAGCTTGGAGAATACTTGAGCACCTTTGAGTTGTTCGAAAAGCTCATTGATGTTGGGAAGTGGGTACTTGTTCTTTATGGTCTTCTTGTTCAATGGACGACAGAGTCGGTCTGTTCCATCCTTCTTCTTGACGAAGAGAACACCACAACCCCATGGAGAAGAACTTGGTCGGATGAGACCCATACGCTCTTGAATATCGAGTTGTTTCTTCAGCTCCTTCAACTCTTCAGGTCCAAGTTTGTAAGGACATTTGCAAACAGGTTTCGTGCCAGCCTCAAGATCGATGACGAATTCGACTAGCCGGTGCGGAGGCATTCCTGGAAGCTCTTTTGGAAAGACGTCTTGATATTCGCAAACGACTGGAATTTGAGAGATGGCATCCAGCTCGCCCTTCTCATTGAGAGAAACTAGTCAGATTGTATCATCTCGAGCAGCAAAGATGATTACATCCTCAGACGAATGAGTCAATTGAATCTGCCTGGTGGCACAATCAAGCGGAGCCTTGTGTTTAGAAAGCCAGTCCATTCCAAGAATAAGATCGATATCCGAGTCACCAAGAACAGTAGGAGAAGACAGAAACTTGTAGTCACCCAATGTGATGGTAACATCCGGAACAATGGAGTTAGCGTTCATGCGTTTACCGGGAGAGACAACTGCTATCGGTCTAGGCAAAACTTGCAAAGCCAACTCATGCTTAGATGCAAATGGTCTTGAGATGAAACAATGCGATGCACCAGTGTCAAAAAGAACTTTTGCAGGAATATCATTAACAGGAACGTTACCCATAATCACATCTGACGAGTCCTCTGCCTAAGCTGCGTTCAACAAGTTGACCTTGGCGTGCTTGGGATTATGCTTGACCACTGTGGTACTGGCAAATCTCACAGGAGGAGGAGGAGGAAGACGCCTCTGATTGAAGCATTTGTTGGCATAGTGACCCTTCTGCTGGCACTTGTTGCACGTGACCTCTAAAAGCGGACGGTAATACGGAGCACTTGATCTTGGAGCATGAGACGAAGTCTTGTTCTGAAAGCCTGGGTTGGGTGGGTGGGAAGATACATTGCCACCTTTGCTCTTCTGCTGATAAGGCTGACGGAACGGAGGAGGGGGCAACCAATACTTTTGCTGCTTAGTAGCCACATGTGTTGAGGAAGAAGGAGTTGCATCTCTGACTCGCTTCTTGGAAGCATCGCACTTCAGTAGAGCAGTCTCTTGTTTCAGTGCCATGTTGTAAAACTCATCGTACTTCTTCGGCTCAAAAAGGACGACAGCTAGTTGGAGATCTTCTTTGAGGCCACCTCTGAACTGATATATCATGCTCTTCTCGTCAGGGACGTCTTGCTTAGCGAAATGGGCGAGCTTCTGGAACATGATGTTGTACTGGTAAACAGACAAGGTGCCTTGCTTCAGGTTGCGGAATTCCTCACGCTTGCTGTCAAAAACGCTCTGAGGAATGTGGTGAGCTTTGAAGTCTTGACGGAATTCATCCCAGGTAATCACACGGCCTTCTCTGGAATCTTTGTACGCTTGAAACCACTCAGCAGCTTGGTCTTTGAGCTGGAACGAAGGAAACTTGACAAAGTCCTCAGGCCTGATGTTGCTGCACTCGAAATGCTTGCAGATATCCACGAGCCAATCATCAGCGTCTATTGACTCAACACAGTTGCTGAAGGTCTTTGGCTGGTTTGCGAGGAACTGGTGGAGTGTAGCAAACTGATTCTGATTGTTGCCATGGCCATCATTCCCTTGGTTGCGCTCTTGCAAGATTTGCAAAAGCATCTGTGTGTTTGCATTGGTAGCAGCCATCACAGCTTGCCATGCCTCCGGAGGTGGAGGTGGTGGTGGCGGATCAGGATTCGGAGTCATACGCGTTGGAGGAGCCATCCTGAAGAGGGTGACATCCATTAGCATCTTGACAGACATATATTCAAGCTGGATCAAATGGATCGAAATTGCAACATATAGTCTACACATCCGAACAAAATGAACGAATGCATTCCAATTGAAATGGCCACATTTCCATAAATTGAGAAGCCACTTAGATAGAGGTAGAAGAATAAATCAACAAGGTACGGACAAGAACAAATACTTGGTGAGGATTACCCAATCACAAACCAAATATCCGTGGAAGAAATACTAGAGCTACATGAATTCCCACCTATGAAACTCCCAAAATTCTCCCGGTTATGCAATCAGGTGTTGGGGATACAGGGGAAACATAATATCTCACCCAAAGCTAACAAATCCTACATCCAGCTGTATCCATCTTTCAACACATAACCAAGAAACCTTTGGAAATCATTTACCTCAACCTTCGAAAAGCATCCATTATACAAGTGGCGTTGAGGTTATCTCACCAACAACTGCATAAAAGAGATTTTCGATGTCGGTGAAACTCAGGTATTCCAGAATTGCAACGATAAAATTGTGACGACAACACCTCGGAGCTCAACTCCCTGGGACACTGCCACAACCCCTAAATGTCAGGAGGAACCAAGAACAATGTTCTCGTCACAAAACCATCGGAACGGTTCCAAGATACCCGCGTGATCCTAAATTTTTTTTAGTTAAATTTGAGAAGAGAAGAGTCAAAACTCTACGTCAGGATGCCTCACCAGAGCGACGAAGGGATTGAGGAGTAAAAAAGAATCCTACTCTCCGATATATATAATCCTAAATAACTCAAAACAATTTTCTAGATTCAACAACGCCAGCGATTCGATCAAGCAGGGGGCTCCTAAGCTTGGGGAAGGCTCTGATTACCAACTTGTAACGCCCTCGATCCGGCTATAACTCCCACGTGTCGAAGCACGACTTAGAGGCATAACCGCATTGAAAGCAATGTCGCAAATGAGGTAATCTTCACAACAACCCATGTAATACAATAAGGTAAAAGGATACACAGTTAGCTTACACTTGCCACGTCACACAAATAGCATAAATATCATTACATTCATCCAAATACACTCAAGGTTCGACTACAGAACCAAAATAAAGATAAACCCTGAATGCAACATAGTCCCCAATCGCCCCAACTGGGCACCACTACTGATCATCTGGGAAAGACACGTAGTATCGTCCTGAGTCCTCATCGAACTCCCACTTGAGCTAAGTTGAATCACCTGGAATGGTATCATCGGTCCCTGCATCTGGTTTTGGAAGTAAACTGTGAGTCACGAGGACTCAGCAATCTCACACCCTCGCGATCAAGACTATTTAAGCTTATAGGTAAGGCGACGGTATGAGGTGGAGCAGCAGCAAGTGACTAGCATATTTAGTGGCTAACATACGCAAATGAGAGCGAGAAGAGAAGGCACAGTCATGGTCGAGAAAACTATGATCAAGAAGTGATCCTAGAACAACCTACGATCAAGCATAACTCCAACACCGTGTTCACTTCCCGGACCCCTCCAAGAAGAGACCATCACGGTAACACACACGATTGATGCATTTTAATCAAGATAAACATCAGGTTTTCTACAACCGGACATTAACAAATTCCCATCTGCCCATAACCGTGGGCATGGCTTTCGGAAGTTCAAATCCCTGTAGGGGAGTCCCAACTTAGCCCATCACAAGCTCTCACGGTCAATGAAGGATATTCCTTCTCCCAAGACAATCGGATCAGACTCAGAATCCCGGTTACAAGACATCTCGACAATGGTAAAACTAAATCAGTAAAGCCACCCGAATGTGCAGACAAATCCCGATAGGAGCTGCACATATCTCGTTTTCAGGGCAAACCGGATTGTCCAAGGTTTTGGTAGGCCAGCCCAGAGTTGCCCCTGGTGGCCACCGGTAGCTGACAAGTTGGACCAACACTCAGAGGAGCACTGGCCCAGGGGTTTAAATAAAGATGACCCTTGAGTCCGCGGAACCCAAAGGAAAAAGAGGCTAGGTGGCAAATGGTAAAACCAATGTTGGGGCATGCTGGAGGAGTTTTATTCAAGGCGAACTGTCAAGGGGTTCCCATTATAACCCAACCGTGTAAGGAACGCAAAGTCAAGGAACATAACACCGGTATGACGGAAACTAGGGCGGCAAGAGTGGAACAAAACACCAGGCATAAGGCTGAGCCTTCCACCCTTTACCAAGTATATAGGTGCATTAAGATAAACAAGATATAATAATGATATCCCAACAATAAACATGTTCCAACAAGGAACAAACTCCAATCTTCACCTGCAACTAGCAACGCTATAAGAGGGGCTGAGCAAAGCGGTAACATAGCCAAACAACGGTTTGCTAGGACAAGGTGGGTTAGAGGTTTGACATGGCAACATGGGAGGCATGATAAGAAGTGGTAGGTATCGTAGCATAGGCATAGCAATAGAGCAAGCATCTAGCAAGCAAAGATAGAAGTGATTTCGAGGGTATGGTCATCTTGCCAGCAAAGTTCTCAGAGTTGGCTTGATCCTCGTAAGCGTACTCAACGTGCTCTTCGATCACGTACTCGTCTCCCGGCTCTTCCCAAAGCAAGGCAACAAGCAAAAGGGAGCACAATCAACCACGTGCAATGCTCAAACAACATGGTGCAAACATGGTATGATATGCGGGATGCGATATGTAATGCATATGCATGATTTGGAAAGGAATGATTGAACCTGGCCTCAATTTGGAAAAACAAGAGTGCCACTGGATAAAGGAGGTGATTTCGGTCGAAATCGATATAAACATCACCGGATTCGGATGCACGGTTTGCAAATGGCAAGCAAAACAAGGTATGATGCAAACTGCTTAAAACAGCAACATGGCCACTTGGATGCAAAGTATACATATGCTACAACACCCAAACATGTGAACAAAATGCATGGTAGTGATGTACAGGAGATGCTCTACAAACATGAAAACTGAGCTAAATCTATAAACCACTAGAGCATGACTAAAACAGCATGGCAATAATGCAAAAGATAACAGTTTTGCAGACTTAGTGAAAATACCAACATGGCATAAACAGCATCAGGTAGCAATGTTTAGAGCTAGCAAACAACAAGCTAAATAATCATAACATAGCAAACAAAGGCGTGGTATGCTTCTACTAAATGCACTTAACAAAACTCCCTTACTGAACATGAGCCAAAAGGGCACAGAAAATATGATTACACCCTTGCAAACATAGCAAGTTTTATAAACAGATTCAGACTTAGTGAAATTTCAGGACATGGCAAAAACAGATTCATGGTGGCATGTGAACAAGCTTGTTTAACTCACTACCTAGCATATCATGGCCTGAAATAAATCTAGCATGGAGTAGGCATGAAAATGAAGCTATCCATGTGCAAAACAACCTCATAGCATGCTTGCATTAAATCACACAAAATAGACAAAACAGCATCATGATGTAAAATGCCATGTTCATGAAATTGCTCAAATGCAGAAACTAAGGCCACCACTGGATTGGTGGGATATTTCTACCCCAAAAACATATATAATATGTTGGGATTGCTGTAGAAAAATCAACACAAATGCAATAAGTTAAAAACTGCCCTAAATGGAATATGACAGAATTGGCATTTTGCTTATTTGGAAACGTCCAGAAATGGACTTGCCTGAAATGGAAAACGGAGACTTGCCATAAATGGAAAGCGCAGGGGTAAGGAAAAAAATAGAAGAAGGAGGGTGCTGAGAGGCTGACTGGGGGGACCCTTCTGTCATAGAGATTAAAATACCAATAGAGGGAAAATAAAAGGGCGCACCTGGGATTCGAACCCAGGTCTCCAACATAAGCATCGGACGCCTTTGATTTCCGGTTGGAGACCCTTCCCTGCAAAATAGAGTTAAGTTTTCTTAACCACCCACATTTTCAGGGGTGGCTTCGAAGCAATGATTCTAAGTGCAGCATCTGAGAACTTCGGCTTTGGAGCCCTAGCAAATAGCCTTGCAGGAGGTGAATAATACTCATAAGAATAAGCAGAGTAGTTCTTGGTCTTATGAACATGGTTGTTTGATGAAACACGCTCATATTCACAGGCCTGAGTATGGTTTCCTTGCAAAACATTGGTGTTAGGGTGACTCTGGTGAGTCCTTTGTCTGTATGAAGCCTTTGGACCATATGAAGCCTTTGGTCTAGGGTTTCTCTTCGTCCCAGGTGGTGTCATGATGACATTCACCTGAATATTTTCAAGACAACTCTTGGGCACCCGGATCTTCTTCAGAGGGGGTCCATTCCTGCAGTTAGTACTAATATACCTGGCAAACACTTCACCATTCTGATTCTTTAACAGTTTATAATTTGCATCAAAGGATTCATCAATGATAACAGGGTTAGCACAAGTGAAGCTAGATAAGGTAGATGGATCCACTGAAGGTCCCTTTGCAGAAACCCATGTGGTTTTGGGGTACTGCTCAGGCTCCCAGTAAGAACCATCAACATTCATTTTCCTCTCGAACCCTACGCCCTCTTTCCTAGGGTTTCGGTTCAGAATCTGTCTCTTGAGGACATCACATAGTGTCTTATGCGCTTTGAGACTTTTGTACATTCCTGTCTCAAGCAATGTCTTCAACCTGGCATTCTCATCAGCAATAGTAGTGGTATCCTCAGTACAGGGGTTAGTTACCACTTCAGCAGTTGAAGATATTGCAACAGTAGTAGCAGTAGAACATCCAGCAACAGAAGCAGCATTATCACACTCAAGCCATTTTAGACATGGTGGTTCAAATCCTTCCTGAGCGGAACTGATCTTCTGAGCGCGGAGTGACTCGTTCTCCTTTTGAAGATCTTCATGAGCCGATCTCAAGTTCTCAAGCTCTTGCTTCCTTTGAAGATAATCATAGGAGAGCTTTTCATGAGTAGTTGAGAGCATTTCATGATGACTTTCAAGTTTTTCGTACTTAACATGAAGATTTTTTATGTCCTCAATTAAGGACAGAGATTGGGTCATTTCCATGTCCAACAGGTCATCGCTTTTGTCTAACAGTTTTTGAATATGTTCCATGGCATTCTGTTGTTCAGTTGCAATTTTAGCAAGTGTTCTGTAGCTAGGTTTAGATTCACATTTAGAGTCATCTTCACTTGATGTTTGAAAGTAAGCATCGCGTGAGTTTACCTTGGCACCACGTGCCATGAAGCAGTAGGTGGGTGCAGAGTCATCCTCATCATTAGAATCAGCGTTGGTGACGAGGCCATTGTCTTCAGTGTTGAAGATGGACTTGGTGACGTATGCTGAAGCTAGAGCCAGGCTTGCCATGCTTGAATCAGATTCCTCTTCAAACTCCATCTCCACCTCCTTGGATGCACACTCCTCCTATGAATCCATCTCCTTGCCAACAAACACACGAGCCTTGCTGGATGAGCTCTTCTTGTGTGATGAAGACTTCGACGAAGACTTGGAAGAAGACTTTGAGGATTTCTTCTTCTTCTTCTTCTTCTTGTCATCAGAATCATATTCCTTACTCTTCTTCTTCGTGTTCTCATTGTCCCATTGAGGACATTAAGAGATTAGTGACCAGGTTTCTTGCACTTGTGGAACATTCTCTTCTTGTAGTCACGGGAGGAATCTTCATCATTTCTTGAGCTGGATCTCGAAGACTGTTTGAAGCCTTTCTTCTTGGTGAACCTCTGTATCTTCTTCACTAATATGGCAAGTTCCTTTCCAATGTCCTCAGGATCCTCGGAACTGCAGTCAGATTCTTCTTCAGATGAGGAAAGAGCCTTTGCCTTCAAAGCACGAGTTCGGCCATAGTTGGGACCATAGATATCTCTTTTCTCAGATAACTGGAACTCATGTGTGTTGAGCCTCTCAAGTATGTCAGACGAATCGAGAGTCTTGAAGTCAGGGCATTCTTGAATCATTAGGGCCAGGGTGTCACATGAGCTGTCGAGTGATCTCAAGAGTGTCTTGACGATTTCATGCTTGGTGATCTCAGTGGCGCCGAGTGCATGAAGCTCATTTGTGATGTCAGTGAGGCGATCAAATGTCAGCTGAACATTCTCATTGCCATTTCTCTTGAAGCGGTTGCGAAGAACACTGATCCTTGAGTCTCTCTGGGTTGAGATGCCTTCGTTGACCTTGAAGAGCTAGTCCCAGACTAGCTTCATAGTTTCTAGAGCACTCACACGACCATACTGTCCTTTCGTCAGATGACCACAGATGATGTTCTTGGCAGTAGAATCCAGTTGAATTAACTTCTTGACATAAGCAGGGGTGACACCTTCACCGGCCTTGGAAACTTCGTTCTTAACGACATACCAGAGGTCGACATCAATGGCTTCAAGATGCATGCGCATCTTATTCTTCCAGTAGGGGTAATCAGTGCCATCGAAGGCAGGGCACGCAATGGAGACTTTGATTATCCCTACAGTCGACATAGCAAAAACTCCATGTGGTTAAACCGAATCACACAGAACTAGGAGCACCTTGCTTTGATACCAATTGAAAGTGCTAGTTATCGACAAGAGGGGGTGAATAGGCAATTTTTATGAAAGTCTTCAAAACACGGGGGCTTTGAAGACAGACAGTAGAAATGAACCTATTGATATGCAGTGGAAGGTAGACTAGACTAGATAAGCCATAGTCAAGTAAGAAATGAAGTGAAGGCACGAAGACTATCAGCAACTAGGTAGTATGGATCAGGATGGAAGATAATATGAAGCCAAACAACAACAGTCTTCACATAATGAAGTCAATCAGATCATGCAAGCAGGCAATGACTTCACGAAGACAAACTGTAAGTAAAGAGAGGTAAAGGATAGAACCAGTTGCTTGGTGAGGACAAGGATTTGTTGGACCAGTTCCAGTTGTTGTGACAATTGTACGATTGGTTAGGGAGGCTGAGATTCACTGCATCTTCACCTTATTCCCCTTGAGCTAAGGACACACGGTCCTCTCCCAATCACTCTAGTAAGTCTTCAAGGGCGACTTCCAAACCTTCACATACTTCGTTCACCGGCAATCCACAATGACTCTTGGATCCTTAGAACATGACGCCTAACCGGATGGAGAATTCATGATGCGGAGCATCCCAAGGTCATCCCCATGGACCTACCTACGTCCCCTACGACACCACTTGGACCAATGACAAGAGCCCGAGCGAAGGCTATCGAAGATAAGGTGAACTCACTCCTCTCCGAACTACCACTTTCCATGCATGAGAATTGGCTACTACCTCAAGTGGAAACCCTATGTGTGATCAGGTGCTTGGAGGAAGGCCATGGACCAACTACATTCAACGAACAAGACGGTGAGGATGCCAAGTTCATGGGACAAGAAGAAGAACTGCTCAAAGTCCCCAGGCTCCGGACAACCGACGAACCCCGGACGTCCGACAACCTCCAGGCTTCGGACATCCGGCCCTCTCCGGACGACCGACACTTCCACACCCAAGCCAAAACTATGGACTTCCGACGCCCCACGGACGACCAACGCCCTGGATGTCCGACTCCGACTGGATGTCCGACCGAAGACCACCCGAGCCGAATCTACGGACGTCCGACAGGCACCGGATGTCCGGACCCTCGCGAGCCTCCGGACGACTGGTGACTACCGGACGTCCGGTGCCTGTGTGCTGCCATGAGTTGGGCCGCAGGCCATGTACCCCCTACTTCGCCCCCTTTTGCACTAAGACTATAAATAGACCTCCTATTCCTTCTAGCTAGGGTTAGCATTGGTTTAGCTCATATTTAGAGATAGAGCATTGCTCATCCACATCGGATCTACTCCACAAGAGAGACCGCGGCCCCTCTTCAGAGAAGATCCCTTTGGATTCAAGACCCCGCTAAGGGAAGATCCCCTCGTGGATTCAAGACCTCCTCAAAGAGAAGACCGACTACCCTTTGTGTCGTCCTTAGTTGTCTGTGGATCGTGTGACTTCTTATGTACTCGAGGATCTAGCACATGTGTGACTATTTCTTGTTGGTTTAGTGTTTCTCCCATGTTTCCCTCGTGTTTCCCTCGTTTCCCTCCTCGTGTTCTTCATGTTCTTTGCAGGATCCGCTCCTTTCGTGAAAGATCGGCCGATTAGGGTTCCACCGTACATCAATTCATAGTCCTCAAGTGTAACAAGTCGTCAGGTCACGCAGACAAAAAGACTTCAGTGATGCCTAACACTCTTTGGTTCTGGGTGTTTAGGGCTTTGTCCTCGCAAGGATTTCTCTCTCAAATGCTTCGAAGGTGGGTTGCTCTCAAACGACAAAAGCCGTGCACTAACTCTGAGCAGCCACCAATTTATGGTGTAGGGGGTGGGCTATTTATAGCCAGGAGGCAACCCAACCTGATTTGTCCGAAGTGACCCTGGGTCACTAAGAACTGACACATGTCTAACTGTCAAATTTCAAACACACACGGCAGCTTGACTTGGCTACAAGTAAAGCTCACTCATCCAGCTCTGGATAAGATTTGCTCTCATTGACTTCACTTGAAGACATAGGATTTGGTTGAGCATCACTTCAGTCACTCTAACTTTTTCACTTGGACCCCACTTAACAGTGCGGTGGTTTATATGACTCAACAAAGAAGAAAAGGAAACTACGAAACAACTATGTCTTCGCACTCCATAGTCTTCACGTGAATGTCTTCTCGAGTCATAATCTTCGTTGTGAATATCTTCACAGACCACCATTGTCTTCAATGTCGTCACACATTTTTAGGGGTCATCTTTGGTAGGTAAACTGAATCAATGAGGGACTACTACCTGTGTTATCCTGCAATTCTCACAAACACATTAGTCCCTCAACCAAGTTTGTCGTCAATACTCCAAAACCAACTAGGGGTGGCACTAGATGCACTTACAATGACTTGAGACTATACCTAGCCCGGCAAGCAAGATGACTTATTATGCACCGTTCCCCATACCTGCAGGAACCCGTTCATCTCCACATCTTTTCCTCTCCATGTGTGAAAACAATCTGCCTGTTGACTGTCCTTTTCCCTCCGGCAGTCCCACCACTCCACCCCATGTGGAAAAAAATCTGCATGCATGACTCTCCTACCCCCGCACTCGTCCAATCTGTTGTCAGCAGCAATATTTCCACCCCTTCCCTCCCACATAATTTACTCCAACAAATATGACCTCGTAGCTGTTACGTTAATCACGCAACATATCTTACATAGGTGTGCCATTGCTCACTATAAATATTGCGCCTCCCACGACATTTGGAAGAATGCTCATGTTTGTTGCTATCTCCTCCCCCTTCCTCTCACATCGAGCACCATGGCATCGCCCCTTCCAAGCCCTAGGTGCCCCTCGCTACACCGCATGGACGGTCACGCATCGCCATTCCGTTCCTCGCTGGCACTATTCGAGGAGGATGCGTCGATGTTCCGCTCCACGCCGCGACGCGTCGAGGTGGACGCGTCGGCGTTCCCCGTCTCGCCAGCACGCATGTCGGAGGACACGTCTGCTCCCCGCTATGAGGAGAACATCGCGCCGCCCGCCGAGCCCCCCCCCCCCAGCCTTGAGGAGCTTTGGAAAGAAATGGAGGTCGCCTTGTGGGAGGCTTCGCCATCGGCAGAGCGCGCCAAAATACTGGCGGAGAAGAAGGCCGAGGAAGACAAGCGCACCGCGAGGCATCCTGACTAGCAGGCCTATGTCGCATCCGAGATAGTCAGGCAATTGGCTCTTTGGTAGAAGGCTCGTACGAGGGCCATGAGAGTGGCGGAAGAAGCCCGTGCCAAAGCCCTGAGTGCAGTTAGGCCCAAGCGCCTCATCTACGCTTGGCGGTATGTGGACCGTGTGCATGCTTCCAGCGAGGAGTACCTGTTGGCACTGGATCACCACACCGGTGATATCGCGATCGCCTGCCGGCAAGCCAAAAATCAATAGTTGCGAGTTGCGAGGCTGAGAAAGAGGTGTTGTGTCGGCGCGGTGGAAACGGCCGCGCACCAGGGCACTCGTGGCGCACCGCAAGCGCTCCTGCGAATGACGTGGCTTTTATTAGGAATACTTTAGTTTCGTAAGGCGATCCCATTAGTTTTGGGACCCAAATGATAAATGCCGAATGTTCGGGAATTATTATCGTCCTCAATTAAGTATGTAAAAGGAAAAGTTTGGAAACCTTGTGTATCCATACGCATTTTGTAAGTACGTGCATACAACACAAACTTAACTATATATCGCACTACATGTCTCTCTCTATATGCTTGTAGACTGTGCTACTACTATTACTTATGTACGTGAAAATGCATGTTTTAACATTATGATGTGGTTTTTGTAAAAGTAGAAAAACAACACTAGTCAAGCTTGCGAAACAATTCAATGCAAAAGAAATACAAAAATGCTCATTTGATTGTTTACTTTTAGCTTCCTTCTCTATGGTTATTCTTCTATTGTCAGGACCCCGATTCCAAGTCACATCGATCTAGCCGGTAACACCTCATATCACTTTGCGGCCTCATGCACAGTATTCCCATGGGTGTCGCCTTACCATGGCCGGGACCGTTTGCGCCTTTTGGCTCACGTATATGATAGTGTCGCTAGCATCCATATGACAGAGAACCCGGGCCGACATGGCTAGTCGTGAACCCAAAGCGGCACTAACCTGTGGGGACAGGCATACATGAATCACATCAAGCATGTCGGTCAGCAGCGTGTGAATCCGGGCTGTAGCACTGGGCTAACATGACTCCGGGAACCCGGGCTATAGCCGACTAGGCAGGACTCCGGATGTCACCGCGTGACATTTCCCCGAAGGGACAGACACAGGAACGAAGTGAAACACATGCCGGCCAGTCAGGTGTCCTGAGCAGTAGTGCTGGGCTAACAGGACTCCGGTGAACCGGGCTGTAGCGGACTACTATGGCTCATGGAAGCACTATACTACATTTCCCCATAAGAGAGGCTGCCAAGGATAAACAACTAGATTGTCGGATCCCACGCATACCAAGCATTTCAATCATACACAAAATATGCTCGATATGTATAAATACAACATGGCATCACAACATAACTCTATGACTCAAGTATTTATTAGGCTCCGAGGAGCGATATATTACAAACATGGGTCTCCTAACCCAACAATCATAGCATACAAATCAAAGCACATGCAAAAGCTTAACTTGTCTGAGTACAGACAACTACAAATGAAGAAG
Organism: Triticum urartu; assembly: GCF_003073215.2. Lineage (NCBI taxonomy): Eukaryota > Viridiplantae > Streptophyta > Magnoliopsida > Poales > Poaceae > Triticum > Triticum urartu. The sequence goes on from NC_053028.1 coordinate 424,206,759, forward strand.
GCTGAGAAGCCTGACTATCTACCAGATCCTACCGAGGGCACAAAATCGTAGCTGAGGTATCAAGCTAAACGTCGAAGTCCACACGGAACTACTAGCAAGACTGACATCTCTCTGTGAAACATAAAATAGGCAAACATGAGTACAAATGTACCCAGCAAGACGTACATCAGAACTAACTACATATGCATCAGTATCAGCAAAGGGGGTGGTGGAGTTTGACTGCAGCAAGCCAGCTCTGACTCAGTGGCTATCCTAAACTACGACTGCAAGCAACTCTTTTGAGGTCGCGCACACGAGTCCACATATTCACCATTCAATACACCACTATGGATCCGCTCCCGCCTCCCTACGAGAACGCCATCCATAGCACTCACGCTTATCTTGCGAGTCTTAGAGTATCCACTTTCACTTGTCTATGAACTATGCAAGGGGTCCAAGTTTCCATATTCGAGGAATCCGGCTATTCGAATAGATAATGATAACCCTGCAGGGGTGTACTTCTTCACACACGCTCCCACCACTTACCGTCGTTTACACGACATGTACTTAGCAACCTTCAAGCGGAAGCCCAACGAGGGTGTCGGCCACGGCCTACCTAAACACTCAAGTCTCTAGTCCAGGTTTATCGCCTATCCAGGTTCCATCCGCAGGGAGTCCGGCCGAGGTTTCCACATATGGCCCCGAACGATGTGTACAGGGTTCCGAGACACCAAACGGGCGCCCGGCATGCCCGGCCACGGTGTATCTACTGCAACATAGCCCACCCCTGGGGTCAGCGCTATGCACGGCCGCCAACACATATCCTACAAACACCAGAAACTAGTTGCAACTCCTGGACAGAGGACTAGGGTGATTAAGAAGCCGAGAGGGTCAATTAAGGATCCCAATGAGTGGTAGTAGCTGTTCATGGATCACAGACACAGAACTCAGTTCCTAAGAACGGTATCAATGAGACAACCCACCATGTACTTCTACATGGCCTCTCACTGCTACCTTTACCAAATTGTGTTCACACACTTAGCTCACACATAGTAGGACATGTTCATCACCATTCCAATTCATTCCCGATGAATCAGACCCGACACAACTCTATGCAATAGTAGGCATGACAAACAAGCATGAGTGAGTAGGCACATCAGGGCTCAAACAACTCCTACACATTCTAGTGGGTTTCATCTATTTACTGTGGCAATGACAGGTCATGCAGAGGAAAGGGGTTCAACTACCGCAGCATGTAACAGTTGAATCGTTGTTGTCCTAATGCAGTAAAAGAGAGCAGGAGCGAGAGAGTGGGATTGTATCGGAATGAACAAGGGGGTTTTGCTTGCCTGGCACTTCTGAAGATAGTATAGTTCTTCATCGGTGTCATCGAACTCATCGTCGGAACCATGTCTATCGAGAGGGGACAAATACCGACAAACAAAGAGGAACATAATCAATGCAATGCAACAATTATGATGCTTGATAATGTCATGGCAATATGATGTTGATAGAGCTAATGCAACTAGCAATCATATTAAATGAAGTTGGTTTGAACCAAGGGTTCAAATTTAAACTCCGTATGTGCTTATTTAAATGACAATTATGCAAATTGCCCTGTACAGCAACCCTAGGTTGTTCAAACATGCATGCAAATGCCATAAACAGATTCCTCGAATTTTTCTGATAATTTTTCATATATAATTTATTTCATTTGGAGTTATAGATTATTTTCTATGATATTTAGAAGTTTTAGCTATTTTCTGAAATAAATAAATCATTTCTGATTTATTTAAAATCCCAGAAAAGCTTTACTGCGTCAGCATTGCGCAAGGGTGATGTCAGCGGGTCAACTGGTCGGCCAGGTCAAACCTGACCTGCGGGACCCATTGGTCAGTGATTAGCACTAATTACGCCGCCACGTCGGCATGCCGGAGTTTGGCCAGCGGCGACCTCAAGCCGTGGCGGAGTCTGCTCGGGATTGAGCTACAGGTGATGGTTTTGAGCGTGGTTTGCAGCTACGGGACGCTGGCACTCACGCGCATCCAATGGTGCCATTAGCTAGTCGTGGGGTGGCCGGATACATTGACGGCGTCGAGTTCCACGGCGGCCGGAGTTCAGACCTTGACCGAAACGACGCTACGGGGCGTCTCCGGGCGAGCTGGTGGTATCTGCGGGTTCCTAGGGGCACAGTGAGAATGAAAATGTGCTCAGACGCGACGTGTGTGGGCTCTAGCCACGGCGGTGACATGGCCGGTGGGTGGGAGCTCACGGCTCCGGTAGTTAGTGCGGCAGAGGAAGAAAACCGGCGGCGGGGCTAAGGGAAATAATCAGGGGCTCACAGCGGTCACGGAGAGCTTCTCGGTGTGGCCGAGGATGATCTGCAGGTGGCGAATCAACCGGTGGCGTCCGGTGGCCATGGCGAGGGAAACGGCGACGATGGCGATGGTGTGCTGCTCCCAAGCTTGCGTGCGTCATTGAGGGGAAGCTCCACGCCATGGTGATGCTCCGGAACCAGGCGGTGGGGTGGTTTGAGGGCTCTGACAACGGTGATTCTCGGCGGCGCACTCCAGCGTTCTCAGGTCCGAGGGGGGAGCGAGGCAGAGAGCGGGGTGGGGGCAAGTGAGAGGTCGGGCGGATTCGTACGGCAACGGGGTGGTCATCCGCGGCGTCGACGTGTGTCGGGGCAAGCAGGAGGTGGAGGCTGGTGCGCGTGCTGGCGCCACGCACTCGCCTGTCCTCCTGGCAGGAGGTGGAAGATGGGTGTGCCCCTGGTGGGCTGGGCCGCCAGGTGGCCTGGCCAGGTGGGCTGCTGCTACAGGTATGCCAGTAAGTCTCTCTCTCTCTCTCTCTTTATTTGTTTCTGTTTTCTAATTTTCTGCAACTGTTGGGCTTTATTGAAAATACTAAAATGTTTCTAGAAATCCTGAAAATAATTGTGGGCTCTGTTGGGATTATTCCTAACAGCCCTCACTTAAATCCAGAATTATTTGGGAATTTAATTTATTTAATAGCATTTATATGCCCAAATGCAAATACTATATGATTTAATTCAGAGTCCAAATATGTCCTGCAAAAATGTAAACCATTTTTGGTAGATGCTTCCACCTCAAACCGGAATGTTGAACATTTTCAAAGGCATATTGAGTTCAAAGAAAAAGATTTTATTTTGACCCTAGTTGAATTCACTTGGTGCTAGGGTTTAAGCATCCCCATTTCAAATTTAAAAAGTAATTTAGACAAAATGCATGGATGCTTGTGCCACTAGTTGCAAACAATTCTAGGGCTGTGACAACTCACCCCCACTAAACAAGAATCTCGTCCCGAGATTCAAGACGTGAGGTAAGAAGACAGAGGGGGCACAAGCTAACACGGTCTTCACAATCCAGGTTGCACTTCATAGGAACGTTGTCACGATCACCATCTTTGTCTCGATGTCTTGCTCTGAGAACTCCATCCTACATGATAACGGGAAGAAAAGAAACTCTCAAAGAATCGATCTGCTCGAAGATCGAGCAACCGACGATCAACCCACAGAACGAGACGTAGCGACATCTGTCGAGATGAGACACGATACACACATCAAGAATGATGGAAATGAGCATATGACAAGGTTTAAATAAGTAGCGTAATTCCCACACCTAGGAGGGTGGTGAACGGTGCCAACATAGCGAGGAGTTGGGTTGCCATGATACCACAACGAGACACCTTAAGGAAGGTGACTCGAAGAACTATTCCCTTAAGTGGCAAAAAAATTACTTTTGATCCATAGATCATTGGAACTCTTCATACCAGCTTAAGGCAATCGCAAACGATCATTCAAGGAGGTTCGCAAGAATGGCATACCCATACTAGAATGGACGATGTGGACTACCTTCTTGAAGACAACTCAATGGATGATTTTGCTTGCGCGTGCTCTCAAGAACTTGAGCATTTCCATATTCATCAAGGTTCTACCAACATACGTGTCGAGGATCCTGGCAACACATCTTACTACCTTGACGAATAGTGATGGACAATGCAGATGCATAGAAAGACACCCCTTTCTCAGATTTCACCTTAGCAAGGCCAAGGGAACGAAATCTGGATGATCGACCGAGAGACATTTAGCACCCCGCTTCTAATGTTCTCCTTGATGTGCTAGCGCAACCCATTTATAGATATGGTTTGATAACTAGGACATCAAGTAAAAGGTAGGACTTAGGAAGCTCAAGAATCCATCAGGAATAACTACGGAGGCAGATCCTGCGAGATCCTTATGGGGAGGTGACCAACTTCTTCAACCAAGATATTACAATAATAGGCCTTCTGGCTAGGTGTGTTGGCCATGAAATCCACGTTACCGGTTATAGAGAGACCAACATTATAGTTCTTGGAGTACGTTCCAACCATCATATCTGCCTAAGATTCAGATCTGGTTGGTGTCAGGATATTCCAGACTCATCAAGTCTAGAAAGAAAAATGAAAGTCTGCAATGCAATTCGACAAGATGATATTGCGAGATTCTCGGGGAATGAGCTACGATAGCAAGCTCCAAAACATGAGCTGGTTCTGCTACAAACCTGTGAACACGCTATCCAAGACAAGCATGACCACGTGGTAGTCTTATAATAAAACACTACCGAGCTCAAGTGGGGAACCATCATCGAGGATATCGAAGTCCTTGTGCACTTATCGATGAACTTCTTATCCTTGAGCAAGTCAATCAGTGGCTTGGTGTGCTAGGAACACATATAGAATGGAGGCGGCCAACCTATCAAACCATAGGGCACTTCGCACGTGCATGACTAACTTGGGATGATTCCAGAGGAAGCAAAAACAATCTTTCTCATATTCACGGCGGCAACTTGCATAGAATGCGCATGAATTCGAGGAAGTCACTTCTTCCATCCAAGCATAAGCTTCATGAACGGAACACGAAGCATTGCTTACAAAGTTTCCAACACTAATTTACATGTTCAACATGAATCATGGACAAGATGAAATTGTTGTCAATGGGCTCAACAACAAACCATCAAGGCTTCCATATAGATGGAATTCCATAATTAAGTGAACACGGTAATGGCATTGGTCAGACCAAAGGATGTAATGGTGTATGCCCGAGGGATCAACCACGAGTAAGACAACATTATGAACATCGTTGGTTCAAATTTGATTTGAGGATAGCCCACACTCAAATAAAAGTTTGGATAAGACAATAGATCCAATAACTTATCACGAGGACCAATCGATGAAGATTTTTATCTTTCTTCAACACACACACATAAAATTTATCCCTTAACACAAACTAAGTCAGACAAGCTTTTATCTTCCAACTCTCCAAGTTGTTGTTTAGCTTAACCAACTAGCTCGGGGTATCCAACACGGATTCCTGGAGAAGGAGCAGTTTACAAGAAACCAACTTGATCACGACCTCAACCTAGCAGTCAGGTGACAACCTGGTAACACTTCCGAGAAGATATTCGGAAAATCACGAACCACCGAAATGTTATTAAGCTCGGGAGCAATCTTGCTTTTGAGGCAAGATGTATGATCAAAAGAGCGAGGGATTGACACAATCCTAACTCATTGATCGAAAAGTGCACTGGGAATAAGGCTAGGTAGCACGATCAATCTTAGGATGATGATTCAGTAACCAATACACTAAGAATGAAATTATTGTCCATTAACTACCAATCAACGGAGTTTCTAGGAGTATAGATTTCACGCATCACGATTCACTTGTCGGATAACATGGGGACCAAGGAATGAATAATGATGGCAAGAAGTATCACTGTATCAAGGGTTCATAGGATGGTGTGCAATTTCCATGACATTCTTGATATAAAGATGGTAATACTCCAAGGTAGAACAGAATCAAAAGCTGGATTGGCATTTGATTTGTGGATTACAACTGCTTTGACCCAATCCTGGATATGGATGAGGTACTGGAGTCTGTTTCTCCTAGTCATTCTGGAATAGAATGGCTTGACGAACCACAAGAGTAATAGGCGTCGATAACACGAGTGCACAACTACTCCTGGCTACAAATTGATAGACGGAGGTCAGAATACAACTAAAGAGAACAACTCAGGGAACATATAACTTTCTCTAAGTTGTAGATGCATCGGTGAGCATGTTGTATAAACTTAACAAGTTTCTTCCGGATAACCCATGCAGAAAGGTAGGATTGGCAGAGTCACAATATGAATGGAGTACTCCTCAAGAGAACCCTGGTTGTGATCTTTGATCCAACAAACTTCTGCCATAAGTGGTTCATAGTATTTGGAAGAAGGAAATACCACGGACCTTGAGGACTGATGCAAAGGTTACTAATAACCTAAAGGAACGAGCAAACACTATCAACATGAAGTAAGTAGGGTGAATCTCGGGTTCAAAAACCCAGGAATAGAATGCCTACTAACTAATGGCATCACGGGATGCTTTCGAGAATAATGGCCAGAATCACACACTGGGGATACAAAGCATGGCTGGATCACTAGGTGACTCCCTAAAACACCTAGGGTCATAATAATAGTTCCAACATATATGTCGAGGCAACAGAGTACCTCAACTCACCGATTAGTGTGATTAATCTGGCCCAAATGGACATCAGGAACAGGAGGAAGGGGTTTGCAATTGCATCAAACTATTTGGAGACCTGGGATGACTCGGACAGCATAACGGCTGTAAATGCTCGAACGATTTGAGACATCCTGCAAAATGGTGGCATAACCACTCAACAACACAATATCAAGGTTTCGAGATCAACTGTCAACACACATAAATAGTAGCAACTGAACTAAGAATTGAATCCATCAATCCTATAAGTCTATGGATTAGTAACACGTCACCCTGATAGATAGATTAGAAAGCCTAGTTCTTAAACCCCGTAGAAGAGAAGAGGATGACTCAGATCAGAAGGCCATAAGGTAAAGGAGTAAAAAGAGCCTTACGTTCCCTTCCACAATCAATTCCCCTACATAACTAAAGCATCTCTAGACACAACTTCGACTGGTTTCGCTTGGTAATCCTACATGCAGTCAGGCTCTGATACCAAAGCTGTCAGGACCCTGATTCCAAGTCACATCGATCTAGCCGGTAACACCTCATATCACTTTGCGGCCTCACGCGCGGTATTCCCACGGGTGTCGCCTTACCATGGCCGGGACCGTTTGCGCCTTTTGGCTCACGTATATGATAGTGTTGCTAGCATCCATATGACAGAGAACCGAGCCGACATGGCTAGTCGTGAACCCAAAGCGGCACTAACCTATGGGGACAGGCATACATGAATCACATCGAGCATGTCGGTCAGCAGCGTGTGAATCCGGGCTGTAGCACTGGGCTAACAGGACTCCGGGAACCCGGGCTGTATCAGGCTAGGCAGGACTCCGGATGTCACCACATGACATTTCCCTGAAGGGACAGACACAGGAACGAAGTGAAACACATGCCGGCCAGTCAGGTGTCCTGAGCAGTAGTGCTGGGCTAACAGGACTCCGGTGAACCAGGCTGTAGCGGACTACTATGGCTCATGGAAGCACTAGACTACATTTCCCCATAAGAGAGGCTGCCAAGGATAAACAACTAGATTGTCAGATCCCACACATACCAAGCATTTCAATCATACACACAATATGCTCGATATGTGTAAATACAACATGGCATCACAACATAACTCTACGACTCAAGTATTTATTAGGCTCCGAGGAGCGAGATATTACAAACATGGGTCTCCTGACCCAACAATCATAGCATACAAATCAAAGCACATGCAGAAGCTTAACTTGTCTGAGTACAGACAACTACAAATGAAGAAGGCTGAGAAGCCTGACTATCTACCAGATCCTACCTAGGGCACAAGATCGTAGCTGAGGTATCAAGCTAAACGTCGAAGTCCACACGGAACTACTAGCAAGACTGACGTCTCTCTGCAAAACATAAAATAGGCAAACGTGAGTACAAATGTACCCAGCAAGACTTACATCAGAACTAACTACATATGCATCAGTATTAGCAAAGGGGGTGGTGGAGTTTGACAGCAGCAAGCAACTCTTTTGAGGTGGCGCACATGAGTCCACATATTCACCATTCAATACACCACAATGGATCCGCTCCCGCCTCCCTACAAGAATGCCATCCATAGCACTCACGCTTATCTTGCGAGTTTTAGAGTATCCACTTTCACTTGTCTATGAACTATGCAAGGGGTCCAAGTTTCCATATCTGAGGAATCCGGCTATTCGAATAGATAATGATAACCCTGCAGGGGTGTACTTCTTCACACACGCTCCCACCACTTACCGTCGTTTACACGACATGTACTCGGCAACCTTCAAGCGGAAGCCCAACGAGGGTGTTGGCCACGGCCTACCTAAACACTCAAGTCTCTAGTCCAGGTTTATCGCCTATCCAGGTTCCATCCGCAGGGAGTCCGGCCGAGGTTTCCACATATGGCCCCGAATGATGTGTACAGGGTTCCGAGACACCAAACGGGTGCCCGGCATGCCCGGCCACGGTGTATCTACCGCAACATAGCCCATCCATGGGGTCAGCGCTACGCACAGCCGCCAACACATATCCTACAAACACCAGAAACTAGTTGCAACTCCTGGACAAAGGACTAGGGTGATTAAGAAGCTCAGAGGGTCAATTAAGGATCCCAATGAGTGGTAGTAGCTGTTCATGGATCACAGACACAGAACTCAGTTCCTAAGAACGGTTTGAATGAGACAACCCACCATGTACTCCTACACGGCCTCTCACCACTACCTTTACCAAATCGTGTTCACACACTTAGCTCACACACAGTAGGACATGTTCATCACCATTCCATTTCATTCCCGATGAATCAGACCCGACACAACTCTATGCAATAGCAGGCATGACAAACAATCATGAATGAGTAGGCACATCAGGGCTCAAACAACTCCTACTCATGCTAGCGGGTTTCATCTATTTACTGTGGCAATGACAGGTCATGCAGAGGAAAGGGGTTCAACTACCGCAGCATGTAACAGTTGAATCGTTGTTGTCCTAATGCAGTAAAAGAGAGCAGGAGTGAGAGAGTGGGATTGTATCGGAATGAACAAGGGGGTTTTGCTTTCCTGGCACTTCTGAAGATAGTATAGTTCTTCATTGGTGTCATCAAACTCATCGTCGGAACCACGTCTATTGAGAGGGGACAAATACCGGCAAACAAAGAGGAACACAATCAATGCAATGCAACAATTATGATGCATGATAATGTCATGGCAATATGTTGTTGATAGAGCTAATGCAACTAGCAATCATATTAAATGAAGTTGGTTTGAACCAAGGGTTCAAATTCAAACTCCATATGTGCTTATTTAAATGCCAATTATGCAAATTGCCCTGTACAGAAACCATAGGTTGTTCAAACTTGCATGAAAATGCCATAAAGAGATTCCTTTAATTTTTCTGATAATTTTTCATATATAATTTATTTCATTTGGAGTTATAGATTATTCTCTATGATTTTTAGAAGTTTTAGCTATTTTCTGAAATATATAAATCATTTCTGATTTATTTAAAATCCCAGAAAAGTTTTACTGTGTCAGCATTGCGCAAGGGTGATGTCAGCGGGTCAACTGGTCGGCCAGGTCAAACCTGACCTGCGGGACCCATTGGTCAGTGACCCTGGGCTAGTTAGGTCGCCGACAGGTGGGCCCGTTCAACGTTGACTAAGTCAAAGTCAAGCTAATACGTGGGGTCCGTAGGATTAGCACTAATTTAAGCAAAATATTTAGACTAACCTAATTAGGCTCGGGGACCCACATGTCAGTGTCTGTTAGGATGGGTAATTAACGGAGATTAGCACTAATTACGCCACCACGTCGGCATGCCGGAGTTTGGCCGGCGGCGACCTCAAGCCGTGGCGGAGTCTGCTCGGGATTGAGCTACAAGTGATGGTTTTGAGCGTGGTTTGCAGCTACGAGACGCTGGCACTCGCCCGCATCCAATGGCGCCATCAGCTAGTCGCGGCGTGGCCGAATACGTTGACGGCGTCGAGTTCCGCGGCGGCCGGAGTTCGGACCTTGACGGAAACGACGCTACGGGGCGTTTCCGGGCGCGCTGGTGGTGTCTGCGGGTTCCTAGGGGCGCAGTGCGAATGAAAACATGCTCAGACGCGACATGTGTGGGCTCTAGCCACGGCGGTGACATGGCCGGGGGGTGGGAGCTCACGGCTCTGGTAGTTAGCGCGGCAGAGGAAGAAAACCGGCGGCGGGGCTAAGGGAAATAATCAGGGGCTCACAGCGGTCACGGAGAGCTTCTCGGTGTGGCCGGGGATGATCTGCAGGCGGCGAATCGACCGGTGGCGTCCGGTGGCCGTGGCGAGGGAAACGGCGACGATGGCGACGGTGTGCTGCTCCCAAGCTTGCGTGCGTCGTTGAGGGGAAGCTCCACGCCAGGGTGATGCTCCGGAACCAGGCGGTGGGGTGGTTTGAGGGCTCTGACCACGGTGATTCTCGGCGGCGCGCTCCGGCGTTCTCGGGTCCGAGGGGGAGCGAGGCAGAGAGCAGGGTGGGGGCAAGTGAGAGGTCGGGCGGATCCGTACGGCAACGGGGTGGTCATCCGCGGCGTCGTCGTGTGTCGAGGCAAGCAGGAGGTGGAGGCTGGCGCGCGTGCTGGCGCCACGCACCTGCCTGTCCTCCTGGCAGGAGGTGGAAGACGGGTGTGCCCCTGGTGGGCTGGGCTGCCAGGTGGCCTGGCCAGGTGGGCTGCTGCTACAGGTAAGCCAGTAAGTCTCTCTCTCTCTTTTTATTTGTTTCTGTTTTCTAATTTTCTGCAACTGTTGGGCTTTATTAAAAATACTAAAACGTTTCCAGAAATCCTGAAAATAATTGTGGGCTCTGTTGGGATTATTCCTAACAGCCCTCACTTAAATCCAGAATTATTTGGGCATTTAATTTATTTAATAGCATTTATATGCCCAAATGCAAATACTATATGATTTAATTCAGAGCCCAAATATGTCCTGCAAAAATGTAAACCATTTTTGGTAGATGCTTCCACCTCAAACCAGAAATGTTGAACATTTTCAAAGGCATATTGAGTTCAAAGAAAAAGATTCTATTTTGACCCTAGTTGAATTCACATGGTGCTAGGGTTTAAGCATCCCCATTTCAAATTTAAAAAGTAATTTAGACAAAATGCATGGATTCTTGTGCCACTAGTTGCAAACAATTCTAGGGCTGTGACATCTATCATACTTTGTACGGAGTATCTCACTGGTCAGGAAGGCATGCAAATTCCCAAACCGCTCCGTACACCCTGTATCGAATTTTTTGCCTACCAAGTTGTGTCGTGCAATTGAAATTCCAACTTGAGTACTACTACTAGGAGTACCATGGGCGAGTTCTTTTAGGCTTCTAGATCAGTAATCCCATAACTACTACCTCCATCCTAGTTTATTGGTCCCCATTGTAATGTGTGTCAAATTTTGGCCATAAATTTTGTTGGCATTATGGGAACGGGGGTCCACAGACTTGCCTACCTGCGGCCCGCAGCGTGGCTCCACCGGCGGCCCTGTACGGACCATCTTCACCAGCAAACATTCAAGACCCTCGCGAGAGGCCAAGCTTCTCTTGGTGGACGATGCAAGACCTCCTCAGGGGTGGCCTCACCAGGATGGCTCACGAGGGGCGAAGAGATTAATGCGAGGGGCACCTCGCGAGGTTCCTATGACGCAAGCCATGACGACTGGAACCAGGCGAGCGCCAGGCGGGCGCCAGCGTGCGTAGTGTTCTCGTTTCCTCTTGGGTGCTAAAGGGGCAAGCACAGGCGAGGAGTCCCAGGTAGCAGGCAAAGGTTTCCATATCCGTGCAACAAGACCAAGACCAGTAGGACGGCAAGCTGGAGGTCATCGTGGAGCCCAAGAAGGCGTCACCGCCAAAGCCTTTGGCAGGCGAAGACCACTTTTGTCAGGATAGCTTGTACTAGTTGTCTCCCTTTGAATTTGGCCGTTGTGGGATCCCTTCCCGCTCAATATTTGGGAAGAGGACCGGGGCCTCTATAAATAGGACTAGCCACCACCATAGGAGGGGGATCGAAACCTAGATCGAATCCATAGCACCCAACCACTCAAGTTCACCAAGCACAAGAACACCTCTCCTCGCGTGGTTGTTCTTCCCCTGTACTGTTCATCCTCAGCCCAAGAGGCAAACCACAACACCACACTGGAGTAGGGTATTACACCACAACAGTGGCCCAAACCAGTATAATTCTTATGTCTCGTGTCCTTTGGGTTCATTGAGCTAGGCCGTGAGATCGTGAGTGCGTGAGCTAGAGAGGGGGAGAGCTCTTCGTGCGCACAGAAGTGTTCGAACCTCAAGGGTTTTGCTGGAACACGAAATCTGACATTTGGCGCGCCAGGTAGGGGTGCGCCGGAGCCTTTTTCCCCCGATGGCCTCGCCTCTCCGACCGGCTCTCATGGACGCCGCCTCTTCTCCGACTGGATCGACGGGCACCCTCGGCAGCACCAGAGGGCTCTGGGCCTTCACCACCGCCATGCGGTGGGTGCAATGGCCGCACAAGTTCAAGACGGAGATGTCGCCCCGTTACAATGGTGTGGCGGATCCGGCGGCCTTCCTGCTGGCGTACGAGGAGGCCGTCTTGGAGGCCGGGAGTGATGGTAAGGTCATGGCCAACTGGCTCCCAATGGCCCTAGCTGGCGTGCCACGCGCCTGGCTCCTCCATCTGCCAGAATCTTCTGTGGCCTCCTGGGAGGAGTTGCGTGACCTCTTCATCGCATGCTTCGGAGGACTGGCACCCCCCTGTCGTCGCGTCCCTCCTCGATGGCTCGCATGCGCCTCCCTCCGGCGCCACCTTTACCATAGGCGCCGACAAAGACGGGGCCTTTGTCGACCTGTATCTGCTTCGTCCTGGATTGACCCTCAAGCTCGCCTTCAGGCCTACGGAGGCAACTAGCCCGACCAACAAGGAAGTGTCCAGAACCAAGGGGGCCGCGCCGACCAAGAAGAAGCAGTTGTTCACTCAGGGTCAAGCCAGGATGAAGCAGATACCGGTCGACAAAGACGGGGCCTCTGGCGCCACCTTTACCATAGGCGCCGACCTCACCCCAGATCAAGAAAAAGAGTTGGTGGACTTCTTGAGGGCGAACAGGGAAGTATTCGTCTGGGAACCTAAGCAGCTGGCTGGGGTCCCGAGAAAAGTGATCGAGCATCATCTAAGGGTGTGCTCCAACGTGCGCCCTGTGAAGCAGAGGGAAAGGCGGCAATCCACGGAGAAGCAGTCCTTCATCATTCAAGAAACCCGCAAGCTGGTGGCAGTGGGTGTCATTCGCAAAGTCCGGTACCCAGAGTGGCTGGCAAATCCGGTCGTCGTGCCAAAGAAAGGAGGGAAGGAGTGCATGTGTGTCGACTTCACCAACCTCAACAATGGCGGGCAAATTTGAAGGGGGACAGCTAGTACAAGCCATCCTGACAAAGGTGGTCTCCGCCTGCGAAAGGCTCTGGTGGTGACGCCGTCTTGTGCTCCACGATGACCTCCATCTTTCCGTCCTTCTGGTCTTGGTCTTGTTGCACCGATGTGGCAACCTTTGCCTGATGCCTCGGTACTCCTCGCCTACGTTGGCCTCCTTAGCACCAAAGAGGAAACAAGGACGCTGCGTGCATTGGCGCCCGCCTGGCACCCGCCTAGTGTCAATCATCATGGCTCACGTCATGAGAGCTTCGTGAGGTTCGCCTTGCCTTGATATCTCCGCTCCTCGTGAGCCTGCCCAACTAGGCCAATCCATAGGGGGTCTCGTGTCGTCTGCCTCGTGAGTCTTGGCCCCTCATGAGGGTCTTGGATGCCTTGTTGATGAAGACGGGCCGTGCAGCCCTCCATCTAAGTGAATATGATGAGGACATCAATACCATTGTTACACCCACAGCCCCTGCTGCTATACATACTGGACCAATTACTAAAGCTTGCGCACGCCAATTAAATTATCAGGTACTTTCGTTTCTTGGTAATGATTCTAATGTTCATGAGAATATGATGCTGCCTAAATTGGATACATTTTTTTTGCTTACAAATGAAGGGCCTGGCATGGATAAGAGGGATGAACACAGGAGCAAGATCAAGCATGGAGATGACGGCATGCACAAGGGGATCAAGAACGAAGTTACAAGTGATGATTTCAGGACTTTTAAGCCACCATAACGAGTGCATGAAGCCTTGGACGAAATATACAAGATGCCACTTCATAAATTTCGTCCAGAGGCTATTCTAGGTGCCGCGTCACCTTATTATTGGGCCAGGCCCATGTATTTTTCGAAATATGTAAGTATAGGCTGTTTTTAGAGTCTGTATGTGTGGGGAAACAAGAGTTAGGGTTGGTTCCGGACCCCTCCTCGAAGGGGCACAAAATTCACCCCCTCTTCCTCCATATATACAGCCCTTAGGGCGTCGTTTAGACTTTGGGTTTTGTTTAGATTAGAAGTTTGCCATAGCTGCAACTTCGCATACTTCGTTTGTGTTCAACGACCAGACCAAGACGTCATAGAACCCCACCTTGATCAATAAAGCTTTCCTCTTATATTCTCAATATCCAGATTGCAATCTTAGTTTCTTGTTTGTTCTTCGTTTGCCTGCAGGAAACTGACCTTCGTGGTCAGGCTGATCATGCTCCGGCGTGGTCAATAACCTCTCAGAGTTGGTTTAGCGATTGCTAAGGCGCGACGTCCTCGCACATTCATAGTCGGATCGTCAAAGTTTACTTCGTCCAAAATGATAGCCACCATCTCATAGAAAGACGGGACACCTTTGCCTCTATCAAGTGGTATCATATTTCCAGGTTGCTCGGTGAGATTTTACAGTTTTTCGTAGTTTAGATCGGAAATGTTCTTCATACCTACAGTCCACGAAAAAGGAAAGAAATTAGTGTTAGTTCATCATATCCGACCCAGTCTGAGCCTTTGCGTAGTCTTTTCAGTATTTTGCTTTGTTGAATTTGCGATTACATCGTCGTGTCTAGTTGCTGGTCTTAGAGTCTAGTCTTTTAGATTTTCGAGTTCTGGTCATAAGTTGTCACGCCGCCGCCGCACCATCATCATCGCCCCTGCCATCTACCACCACCGCTTATCCGCCACCGATCCGTCTCCATATACCATCACCAATCCGTATCCGTATACCACCACCAATCCTTATCCATATACCACCACCAATCCATATCCATATACCACCACCGCTGCCATATCCTACCATCATATATCCACCACCAATCTGAGTTCCTTTCATATTAGGCTTGTTTTCTAGGTCCTTCTAATTTCCGATTCGTGTTTCCTTGCCTGAGTAGGTTTCGGAAAAAAAAAGTCTGGAGACCCCCGGGCAGTTTTTAGGCCAAAATTTTCACATGTAAAAATATTTTTTCCCTATCGTATTTTTAGGCTTTTCTGAGTCTTTTGAGCCACGTGCCATCATAGTGATTTTTTGTAGCACTTTTTCGTCATCGCTGCCATGATTTGCAAAAAAAAAGTCAAAAAAAAATTCATGCCCATCCTGTCAGTTTGACCTGGGAAGAGTTTTGAGACACTCGCCATTATAGTGATTTTTCGCCAAAAAAAGAGGAGCGCAAAAAAAAGAGGAGCGCCAAAAAAACAGAGCGATTTTTTTCCAGAGTTTGCTTTTCCCTTGTTTATGTGCAGCACCATGATTTTGTTAGTGTTCTAGGCTCACGTCTGTAGCACGGTCTTGCCTAGGACTAGCATAGTACCGTCGTTGAGCGTTTATTCAACTTTGCATCTCTGAATTGATTATTACTAATCTTTTTGCTACCATATTATAAGCCTTCCTAGCTCCACATACATCTACGTCGTGCGTTTGACTCACCCTGGTAATCGCTCTATCCAAGCTTTGAGAGTTTTGACTACATCGGTTGCCGATCACCGCCTGCTGTTGGGTCAGAACTGGTAACAAATTGAGATTTTCTTGACAGATTTGTGCACCCAGAACCACCACTTGTTAGTAGTCTGTAGGATCATATTCTTGTGTGTTTCTATTGCTTCTAACCATGCCAGGATCACAAGCCGACGAGATTTACTGGGAGAACTTAACGAACAAGGAGCTTCATGATAAGTTTCAGCAAATGATGAGTGGACAGGTGCAAGATGTGCTAAACAGATTTGAAGACGCCATGGAGAAGATAGATGGCATGGAGAAGACGTTCGAAACAAAGCTCGATAACAAGTTTACTGAATTGCTTTCATGTTTTCCACCACCATCGCCGGCTGCACCTATCGCACCTCTACAACAACAACAACAACAACAACAACAACAACAACAACAACAACAACAACAACAATGTCGCCTTCCAAATCAAGTGGGACGAGCATAACGTGTTCCCATTGACCCTGGGCAAAATTCTGGTGCCGCTGTTGATGCTTCTGTAGCTCCTGCTGCTACTGCATAGGTGGAGGACCATTACGAGGACGAGGTTGATCAAAATCAGAACTACGTGCAACCACCAGCACCACCACCACTAGGTCGTCCTCAGATATATCATCGCAACGGTAGGGCTGCACCACCACCTGATGTACGAGATCATGACCTTTTTCCTAAACTGAAATTGAATATTCCACCATTTGAGGGTAGATATGTTCCTGATATATATCATACTTGGGAGTTAGAAACTGAACAACGTTTTACATGTTTACAATATCTCGAGGAGAGACGTGTTCCTGCTGCTGTTTGTGCTTTCACTAGTTTTGCATGTTTTTGGTGGTCTGAACATTGTAGATTATATCCTATTCCAGCTACTTGGGCTGCTTTGAAAATTGCTATGCGTACTCGTTGGGTTCCACCATATTATCAACGTGAATTACTTCAAAAATTGCAGCGCTTAAGACAAGGAAAAAATTATGTAGAAGAATATTATCAGGAATTACAAACTGGCATGGTTAGATGTGGTATTGTTGAGGAGAATGAAGCTATGCTTGCACGTTTTATGGGTGGATTAAATAGAGAGATTCAGACCATTCTAGAGTATTGGGAGTATAATAATATCACTCGTTTGTTCCATCTTGCTTGTAAAGCTGAACGTGAAGTGCAGGATCGACAGGCATTGGCATGCACTAACTATTCTGCAGGTCGACCTTCATCATGGACATCACGTGCATCCTCTACTTCCACTGCACCAGCACCTCAATCAGGTGCCACCTCCAGCCGTGATACAAGAATGCAGGCACAACCACCACTATCTGCCAAGAACACACCTGTCGGGCCTGCACAGAGCTCTTCTTCTTCCATGGCATCAACAGGGCACACAAGTGATATTATTTGTCATCGTTGTAAGGGAAGAGGTCATTATGCAAGAGAATGCAAATCTGAGCGTGTGATGATTGCTACTGAGGCTGGTGGGTATGAGTCCGCTAGTGACTATGATGAGGAGACTTTGGCTCTTATTACATGTGAAGAACACGGTGGAGATGATTCTTATCATGAGACGCAATACATGGCTCCTGAAGATGCTGACAGTTATGAATGTTTAGTTGCACAACGTGTTTTCCGTGTGCAGGTCACACAAGCTGAGCAAAATCAGAGGCATAATTTGTTCCATACAAAGGGAGTTGTGAAGGAATGTTCTGTTCACGTCATCATAGATGGAGGGAGCTTCAACAACTTGGCTAGCATGGATATGGTGGAGAAGCTATCTTTCACCACAAGACCACATCCACATCCTTACTACATCCAATGGTTCAACAACAGCGGCAAGGTTAAGGTAACACGTACTGTTCGTGTGCATTTTAGTATCTCTACATATGATGATTATGTTGATTGTGATGTGGTACCCATGCAAGCATGTTCCTTATTACTTGGTAGACCATGGCAATTTGATAAAAAATCTGTACACCATGGTAGAAATAATCAGTATACTCTTGTTCATAAGGATAGCCATATTACTTTTCTTCCTATGACTTCTGAATTCATTTTGAAAGATGATATTAATAGAGCTAATAAAGCAAAACAGGAGAAAAATAAGAGTGAAAATCAGATTGTGGCAAAAGAATTTGAGCAACAAATGAAACCTAATAATAAACCATCTAGTGTTGCTTCTGAAATTAAATTGAAAAGTGCATGTTTACTTGCCACAAAATCTGATATTGATGAGCTAGATTTTAGCAAATCTGTTTGCTATGCTTTTGTGTGCAAAGAGGAATTATTTTCATTCGAGGACGTGCCTTCCTCTTTACCCCCTGCTATCACTAACATTTTGTAGGAGTTCGCTGACCTCTCCCACAAGACATGCCACCGGGATTACCACCTATTCGAGGGATTGAGCATCAAATTGACTTAATTCCCGGTGCATAGCTACCCAACCGTGCACCATACCGTACCAATCCAGAGGAGACGAAGGAGATTATGCATCAAGTACAGGAGCTGCTCGACAAAGGTTACATACGCGAATCTCTTAGTCCTTGTGTTGTTCCTATTATACTAGTGCCTAAAAAGCATGGTACATCGCGTATGTGTGTTGATTGTAGAGGCATTAATAATATTACTATTCATTATCGTCATCCTATTCCTAGGCTACATGATATGCTTGATGAATTGAGTGGCTCTACAATTTTCTCCAAAGTTGATTTGCATAGTGGATACCATCAAATTCATACGAAATTGGGAGATGAATAGGAAACAACATTTAAAACTAAGTTTGATTTATATGAGTGGTTAGTCATGCCTTGTGGGTTAACTAATGCACCTAGTACTTTCATGAGGTTAATGAACGAAGTTTTACGTGTTTTCACTGGACGACTTGTGGTAGTCTATTTTGATGATATACCTATTTATAGTAAATCTTTGGAGGAACATTTGGAACATTTACGTGCTATTTTTATTGCTCTACGTGATGCACGTTTTTTTGGTAACCATGGAAAGGGCACCTTTTGCACCGACCGGGTATCTTTTCTTGGCTATGTAGTTACTCCACAGGGAATTGAAGGTGATAAAGCCAAGATTGAAGCTACTGAGAGTTAGCCGCAGCCCAAAATGGTCACACAAGTGAGGAGTTTCCTTAGACTCGCTGGTTCCTATAGGCGTTTTGTGAGAGATTTTAGCACCATTGCTGCACCTCTCAACGAGCTTACAAAGAAGGATGTGCCTTTTGTTTGGGATACCGCACAGGAAGAAGCCTTCACGGTATTGAAAGATAACTTGACACATGCTCCTTTACTCCAACTTCCTGATTTTAATAAGACATTTGAGCTTGAATGTGATGCTAGTGGAATTGGATTGGGAGGTGTGTTATTATAAGATGGCAAACCTGTTGCATACTTTTCTGAAAAATTGAGCGGGCCTAGTCTGTACTATTCTACTTATGGTAAAGAATTATATGCTCTTGTTCGGACCTTAGAAACATGGAAACATTATTTATGGCCCAAGGAATTTGTTATACATTCTGATCATGAATCTTTGAAACACATTAAAAGTCAAGCAAAACT
Source organism: Triticum urartu (assembly GCF_003073215.2). Lineage (NCBI taxonomy): Eukaryota > Viridiplantae > Streptophyta > Magnoliopsida > Poales > Poaceae > Triticum > Triticum urartu. Next base: position 424,226,186 of record NC_053028.1, read on the forward strand.
GAACCATAGACATGCTAAATGGGTTGAATTCATTGAGACTTTCCCTTATGTCATTAAACACAAGAAGGGTAAAGAAAATGTTATTGCTGATGCATTGTCTCATTGTTATACTATGCTTTCACAACTTGACTTTAAAATATTTGGTTTGGAGACCATCAAAGATCAATATGTGCATGATGCTGAATTTAAAGATGTATTGCAGAATTGTAAGGAAGGGAGAACTTGGAACAAGTTCGTTGTTAATGATGGATTTGTGTTTCGTGCTAACAAGCTATGCATTCCAGCTAGATCCATTCGACTTTTGTTGTTGCAGGAGGCGCATGGAGGAGGATTAATGGGACACTTTGGCGTTAAGAAGACGGGGGACGTACTTGCTACACATTTCTTTTGGCCAAAGATGAGATGGGATGTTGAGCATTTTGTTGCTCGCTGCACTACATGTCAAAAAGCTAAGTCACGACTCAATCCTCATGGTTTATATATGCCTTTGCCTGTACCTAGTGTTCCTTGGTAGGATATATCTATGGACTTTGTTTTAGGTTTACCTCGAACAAAGAAGGGGAGGGATAGCATATTTGTTGTCGTGGATAGATTTTCAAAAATGGCACACTTTATACCATGTCAAAAAAGCGATGTTGCTGTTAATGTTGCTGATTTGTTCTTTCGTGAAATTATTCGCTTGCATGGTGTGCCAAATACTATTGTTTCAGATCATGATACAAAATTTCTTAGCCACTTTTGGAGATGTTTATGGGCTAAGTTGGGGACTAAACTGCTTTTTAGTACTACTTGTCATCCCCAAACTGATGGACAAACTGAAGTAGTCAATAGAACATTGTCTACTATGCTTAGGGCTATTTTGAAGAATAATAAGAAAATGTGGGAAGAATGCTTGCCTCATATTGAATTTGCTTATAATCGTTCATTGCATTCTACTACTAAGATGTGCCCTTTTGAAATTGTGTATGGTTTCCTACCTCGTGCACCTATTGATTTGTTGCCTCTTCCATCTTCGGAGAAGGTTAATTTTGATGCTAAAGAACGTGCTGAATTGATTTTAAAAATGCATGAGTTAACTAAGGAAAACATTGAGCGTATGAATGCTAAATATAAACTTGCTAGAGATAATGGTAGAAAACATGTTGTGTTTGCACCTAGAGATCTTGTTTGGTTACATTTCTGTAAGGATAGATTTCCTAATGTGCGCAAATCAAAGCTAACGCCATGTGATGATGGTCCTTTTAAGGTGTTAGAGAAAATAAATGATAATGCATATAAACTTGAGCTACCGGCAGATTTTGGGGTTAGTCCCACTTTTAACATTGCAGATTTGAAGCCTTATTTGGGTGAGGAAGATGAGCTTCCATCATGGACGACTTCATTTCAAGAAGGGGAGGATGATGAGGACATCAATACCATTGTTACACCCACAGCCCCTGCTGCTATACATACTGGACCAATTACTAGAGCTCGCGCACGCCAATTAAATTATCAGGTACTTTCTTTTCTTGGTAATGATTCTAATGTTCATGAGAATATGATGCTGCCTAAATTGGATACATTTGTTTTGCTTAAAATCAAGGGCCTGGCATGGATAAGAGGGATGAACACTGGAGCAAGACCAAGCATGGAGGTGATGGCATGTGCAAGGGGATCAAGAACGGAGTTACAAGTGATGATTTCAGGACTTTAAAGCCACCATAAGGAGTGCATGAAGCCTTGGACGAAATATACAAAATGCCACTTCATAAATTTCGTCCAGAGGCTATTCTAGGTGCTGCGTCACCTTATTATTGGGCCAGGCCCATGTATTGTCGAAATACTTAAGTATAGGCTGTTTTTAGAGTCCGTGTGTCTGGGGAAACAAGAGTTAGGGTTGGTTTCGGATCCCTCCTCCGAGGGAAACAAATCCCCCCCCCCCCGCGCGCCTCTTCCTCCATATATACAGCCCTTAGGGCGTCGTTTAGACTTTGGGTTTTGTTTAGATTAAAAGTTCGCCATAGCTGCAACTTCGTGTACTTCGTTCGTGTTCAACGACCAGACCAAGACGTCACAGTACCCCACCTTGATCAATAAAGCTTTCCTCTTATATTCGCAATATCCAGATTGCAATCTTAGTTTCTTGTTTGTTCTTCGTTTGCCTGTAGGAAACAGACCTTCGTGGTCAGGTTGATCGTGCTCCGGCATGGTCAATAACCTCTCGGAGTTGGTTTAGCGATTGCTAAGGCGCGACGTCCTCGCACGTTCGTAGTCGGACCATCCAAGTCGACTTCCTCCAAAACGATAGCCACCATCTCATCGAAAGACGGGACACCTTTGCCTCTATCAGAATATGTCATCTTAAGTTGTGCACCGTGACCAAGAATGAGGGGAAAATGAGAGAACTTAATGTTTATTTGCTAATTAATAGCATTGCATGCAATGAACTAACCACTGCATGTCATGTTTGGTAGTCTTGAGTCACTGAAAACATGCACGCCCGACATCTCTTATTGGTTGATATGTCAAGAAACAAGAAACGGGGTGGGAGTTAATGCACCACGCCTAAGTGTTTTGGGATTATTTGGTTTTCGTAAGGTGACTTAGAGCGAGTACAATAAGGTACAGTCAGAAGGCTATAGGAAGTAAAGTAATATTTCTAATGCTTAGTTGGAGGAGAGAGGATAGTAGAGAGAATGTAAGCAGGCTCTCATGCAAGAGCCAGTTGCAGCACGTGCTCCTAGGCACTATATGAGAGTGGAAAGTGGGCCATGTATTAATAATGTAGCACATACTTATAGCTAATTGTTATACATGTTGGCTATAAGTTGGCTATAGATGACATGGCACTTTCTTATAGTCAACAGTTGGCTATACTATTAAGTATTAACCATGCTCTTATACACCTATACGGAGGGGTTAAGTCAGGATGACTTGGAAGGGGGCAGAGGAGATGTAAGAAATGGTTCATCATAAGTCTTTCACCATTACTGTATTAAAAATTATCAGTTAATCTCATAAATGGAAAGGAAGAACTCTAATGGAGCAAAAGCATACATGGAAGATTCAAGACTAAACCATAAATGGATACACTTTTATTCAAGCGCTATACTCTAATAAAGCAAGATCATGCATGGAAGGTTCTATACTATATAAATAAGAAGTCTCCACATGCTTAGATAGTGGATTACATTGAGCGAAGACCAATGATGAACATTTTACTTGGTAATGCATATGACCAGATGAACCTCCTTGGAGTCCCCGTACACCATCTTGGGGTGAAATTCATACCAGGCATCTTGCATGTCCACATTGCCGGGAACAGAGCAGCTCGGCACAGTCCCAGTCAGCGTGAGTGTGGCGGAGTGGGCACCCTCGTACCTCGGAGGGGCGGTAACAGTGAGCATGCACCCATACACCAGCCCCGTGTCAGCGTTAGCGACATTGCCCCTGAAGCACACTACAGAGACTGGGCGGCGGCCTACGCGGGCCTTGCCGGTGCCCACGACCAAGAGGAAGATGTTGTCGTCCTCCTCTGTGACTAGCAGGCGGCGGTGATCCTCTAGCGACTCCGGCACGGCGAACGGGTAGCATTTCTCATACTTGATGTACACCGCGCGCGGGCCAATAGTGAGTGATGGACGGTGTCGTGAGGTGATGCACAAGGGTCGCCGGTGAGCCCTCAAACGTCGGTGTGCACTCATAGCAATAGCAGGGCGCGTGCGCGCATCTGAAACTATGCTCCGCGAGCTAGTGCTGGTCGACGTACCTCTCGCAGCCATAACTCTTGTAGACGCAGGCCACCTTGCAGGTATTGACCAGGTCGTCCATGAAATGGGAGTAGCTGTAGGGGACATTGCGCCCGCCGAATGGGGCGCAGGAGGGAGTGGTTGTAGGGGACGTTGCGCCCACCGAATGGAGCACAAGAGTAGCAGACGAAGCAGTAGATGGTGTCCTTACTAGTACTCCCTAGTCTCTACTCTAATAAAAACCGAGTTGGTGATGATGGTGTGCCTGCCATCTTGTAATATAGACCGTCCAATCTATATCTGACGTATAGAAAGCAAACTATGACAATTTTACAAAAGATACCCGCACCTCTCCACATTTATAGAAAAGGCCTTGCCTCGTTCATCCTTATCTTCCACAACCTCATTACTGAGTAATTAAAAAAGGATGTCTCTGGAACAAACTGGCATGGTGGCCGCTGCCAGCGCCGTCCATCCCCATGCCTCCGCCCAGTCCGACCACCAGTCCCCAACACACCCCACTCCTTCTCACCTTATCTCTCATCTTTCTCGAGATATCATTTTTTCAATGAAATTCTCGAGATACCATTTTTCCGATAAAATTCACGAGATATCATTAGTTTTTACACATGGGATTACTCTTACATGGTTCAATCACAACATGTGTTTTGAAAAAAAATGCATCTTGATGTTCCGTGCAATGCACGGGCATCTTGCTAGTTTGCATATAATTCCAAACACTGTGTAGGAACGGTCTTTGACCATTTTACAACTATGTTAGTATCATTGTTAGTGGTCAGCCGGTGCAAGTTATAGCACCGGGTGTTCTAACCGTTTTTTAGTAATGATATCTGGAGATTGTTCTCCATGAGCTCAATCCTGGCGAATCCCACGTAACCGTCAGATTTCCATCTGATGGTGGCCTGTTTTTAAGCCATAGTATTTGACAAAACGGCCACCCTTACACACGTACTGTAACTGTATCGCGGGCGTTTGCAACTGTCATGTCTCCCAGCGAATGTTTGCTGGGGATTGGAGTTAGCACCGATGGCGGTTCGTAGTAGTTCCATGCTTGGGCATTGAAGTTTGTAACTATTTTAGATTAGAATATACTACTCCTCCGATGCTAGTGGTAGAGCAGAGTCCTACTCCACTATATGCAAACTAGGGCATAGTAGTAGGTACTGTAGGGAGTACTAGTACTGTGATCACTCAAGCAAGTTGTCTGGCATTGATATGACCCTACTGTCAGTGTCAAAACTGGCGGATCTCGGGTAGGGGGTCCCGAACTGTGCGTCTAGGATCGATGGTAACAGGAGACGGGGGACACGATGTTTACCCAGGTTCGGGCCCTCTCTATGGATGTAATACCCTACTTCCTGCTTGATTGATCTTGATGAATATGAGTATTACAAGAGTTGATCTACCACGAGATCATAATGGCTAAACCCTAGAAGCCTAGCCTATGTGGGTATGGTAATGAGTATATGTGGTGTCCTTTCCGGACTATCCCCTTCCGTTTATATAGACACCAAGGGGATCTAGGGTTTACATGGAGTCGGTTACATAAGAAGGAATCTTTAGTTGCCAAGCTTGCCGTCCACGCCTAGTAGACTCCAATCCGGACATGGTACAGTCTTCGGCCTTCATGTCTTCACAACCCATCAGTCCAACCCATGGATAACCGGTCGGACTCCCGAGGACCCCTTAGTCCAGGACTCCCTCAGTAGCCCCTGAACCTGGCTTTCAATGACGAGGAGTCCGGCGCGCTGATTGTCTTCGGCATTGTAAAGTGGGTTCCCCTTTCTCCGAACTCCAAGATAGTCTTCGGATGGAATGATACTATCCTGACCTGTTACGCACACCATACACAACCACAGAGAGAATATAATATTTGCACGAATCTAATCTGTTGATAGCTTTTTTCCAACACGACATCACGTCTGTCCAGTTATAATTTCGAACCGCTTTTCTTCTGTCATTCCACGCTTCAAGACGCGGTTGCTATTGGCACGTCTTGTCGAAATAGAGATCGTACCCCCTTATTGCAGGATTCTCATCAATGCGGGCATGGGTAACTCAACCATGCCGTTTATACAGCCCTAGGGAACAGGCGAATCCTAAGGCGAGTGAGGAGGCGTTTAATATTTGCTGCCTTTATAAGGGGATAAGCATTCCCTCTTCCTCTCCTCACGCTCTCTCTCTGTCTCTGCCTTTCTGATCTCAAGCTCCAACACCCAAGTTCTCATCTCCTTTCCACTCAAGCAACCATGTCCGGATCTGGTGGTCAGGGCAAGTGGATGGTCTACTCCGTCAAGGAGGAGGACATTACTAAGCTCCGGGTGGCCGGATATTTGGCGAAGGAGATCGCCCATCGTCTGCTAGCCGAGGGACAAGTTGTCCCCATGCCGGAGCCCACAGAGAGGGTAGTATTCATCCCCCATTTCTTCCGCGGGCTAGGGTTTCCACTCCACCCTTTCTCCGTGGGCTGATGTACTACTACGGGTAGATTTCCATGATCTGTCCCCGAATTCCTTCCTCAACATCTCGGCGTTTATCATCGTGTGCGAGGCCTTCCTCCGCATCCATCCCCACTTCGAGTTGTGGCTCAAAGTCTTCAACGTGAAGCCGAAGGTGGTGGATGGCCAGCACGCGGAGTGTGGAGGGGCCATGGTGAGCAAGCTATCCAACGTCTCCTGGCCCAAAGGCAGCATTGTGGAGATAGTAAGGGAATGACATAAGCAGTGGTTCTACATTACAGAACCTCGCGGCACCGCCTGGGCCATAGCTGCCGAATTTTGCTCCAGTGCTCCCATGCGACTCACCTCCTGGGTTGAGAAGAGTCCGGACTAGTGTTCACCTGACGAGCTGATAGCGCTGCAGACACGCATTCAAAGCATGGTGACCAAGGATGTCAAGCTCGTCGACATTATCCAAGTGATGCTAATCCGCGGGATTCTTCCGTGCCAGTGCCGAAGTCGCCCTTTATGGGAGTTCAATTCAAAGAAGCACCCGACCCTGAAAAGGCTCTTCGATACTTCTCACGAAGGGGCTTGGAAGTTGCTCTTTAAGGGCAATGAGAAGCCACCGGCCACGGACTCAGACCGTGGTCACAATTGTAACCGCCCTGCCAACGAGGTATGTCACTTTTGACGTATTCCCAACTTAAATGTTTTGAGGATGATGTCTAAGATCTTAGTATTGCTCTCTCAGGACTGGGTGGAGAGGGCGAAGCAGATCCAGTGTCCGGCTCCGTTGCCCGAAGAACCAGTCATCCCGCGCTTGGCGAAGATGCTGGTACCGGCGCCATATACGGTGTCAGAGAAGAAGGGTAAGAACAAAGCCAAGGGGGCCAAGAGTGGCCCCCGTCGCAAGGGTACTTTGGACGCAACGTCCGAAGACAACGAGGCCCATTCCTCTGTCCCTGAGGACAACGACGAGGAAGAGGTGGAGGAAAACTACCCTCCTCCCGAGGAGAAGAAGAAGAGGGTGGCCTCGGCACATCTGGAGGCGAAAGCGCCCAAAAAGGGGAAGGGTGCCCCAGCGGTCGACACCCCGTGGGACGTTGACAGTAGCCCGGAACGTCGCCCCCGTACTAGGCCCCAGGTCGCATCGTAAGTGACATGGATTATTTATGCGCACATCCAACCTTTCTTTTTATTATTCTAACATGGTTAACCCACACTATTGTAGTCCGGCCCGTGACCTCATCCAGCGATCCTCATCTGGGGGTTCGTTGGCTCCGTCGGAGATGGCGAGCATGTCACCACCGCCTCCTTACTCTCCTGGGGCTAGGGACGACACCGAAGTGTTATCTCGGAGGACTGCTCCGAAGGGAGGAGCCAGGACATTGTTCGGGAGGCGCCACAAGGCGAGACCTCCACTGCCGGACACATGGGGGAGTCAATCCCCATGGAGACTGGCAAAGAGGGCTGCATCCAGTTCGGCCCTCAGCCGAATACGATTCCGGAGACCAATATGGCTCTGGAGTCGGGCGAGCAGCCCCCTTTGAAGGAGGGGGTGCGTCGCCTCCACCGGTGGCTCCTGTCCATCCAGGAGCGCCAGATGACTTGATGGGGGCGCTACGAAGCGCCTCCATCGTGGACGAGCACCGTATCCTTATGGGTGCGGTGATCGAGAAGGTTTAGTCTGCCAAGAGCGGACTGAACGAAGCCTACAGCAGCCTGTTAACAGGTTTCGAGGTAAGAAAGAGAAAAAAAACCGTATAGTCCGTAGCCCCTGAGACGCTGTCTCGCGTTCGGTGAGGAGAACCGGCCAGGGGATCAATCCTTAATTATAAAAGGCTGACTCAATATGTTTCGATAAGTAGGCATCCCTATTGGTCGCGACCTCGCATGCTCCCGAGGTCTCCGAGCTGAAGCAGAGGCTGGAGCGGACCGAGAACGAGCTCGGCGAGGTTAAGGTTCGGCTCCAGGAGAAGCAAGATGAGGAACAACTTGCTATATGTTCGGGAAAGGATAAGCGTTGTATATTGACAGCGGTACTATGATATGTGCAGAAATCGCGACCGAGGTCGAGGCCCTGAGGAAGGCCCTGGGCGAGGCCGAGGAGGAGGCTGTCCAGCAGCAAGCCGCCCGTAAGAAGCTAATGGCCCGGGTCAAGGAAGTCCACCAAGAGCTCCAGGATGTGGTGAAAAAATGCGAGGCCTTGGAGCATGATGTGCCGGTTCGAGGGACCGAACTCGCCAAGGCTCGTCAGAGCATGGAGACTGCACGGAATGAGGCCTAGGCCGCCCTCCAGGAGATCCAAGAGGCCAAGAAGATCACAGCGGGTAAGGCTATTAAGATGCAAAGCAAGTATGCGGAGAAGCAATACCTTTTACTAACCCAGGTTCGGAGTTCACCAGGGGCTTTTGCGGATTTGGCATGTAGTGTATTAGATGCCTTGGAGTTTTATCGAGCTGAAGGAGGGGGTTCTTCGGAGAGGCTCTTATAGTCATAGTATGTGGCAGCAGGGCATCCCGTGTCCTTCATCGATCAACTGAATCAGCTGGTGGACCTGCATAGGGTGGCCGAACTAGCCATTAAGGATTTGATAATTTGGATGTGGCCAGCCAAAGCTATGTCTAGCAGCTACTTCAGACTCATGAGGCGGATGGTGAACGCCTGACCTCGGCTGGACGTTATCACGCGCTCCGTCTGTATGGAAGGTGCCTGTATGGCCTTCGCTCGCTACAACATGTGGTGGGCGAAGATGAACGCTGCTGAAGTCGCCAGTGGACCGCCGGAGGGCAAGGAGCACCGCACACCCGAGCAATATTTCGAGGATGTCATAGAATGGTCTCGACTTGTAGCGGCACAATGTTCGCAGGACATTGTATTTGAATAAATGTATTCATGTTGCCTTTGTCTTGTATTATGGGAACAAAGCCAGCTTTTGTAAAGTAATTTTATTATGCTTTGAATTTTTTCCTCCTGTACGGCCGTGTTGTGTGTAATCTGAGGGTTGGCGAGTCGTCGGCTTCTGCCCTCACGTAGATAGTACGGAGGTGATCGGGATGGAATCTAAACAATCTTGATCCAATTACATGGTCCTTGAAGGAGTTGTTTAGCACAACAAACAAGGCAACAAGACTTTATGGCTTTAATGCCCTCACTTAGCCATAGGAGTTTTATAACAAAGCATGGGCGCAACCCCTGGTTTAAGCCAGAGTACTGTCAGCATCTGATCGGGAAGTGCCGATCTCTCGCGTAACGCGGAAAAAATCTCCAACCATTTGTAACCCTCGAGTAGCTGACCAGCTCTAGCCACATCATGACATTCAGTTTTCATCTTTCTCTACTGAGGTGCTCGTCTGGTCAAAGCCAGGGCACAATCGCAGTAGTTCTCCCTTTACTACCCTAGCCGATGGAGCGGAACGTAGGGTAGCAAGCACAGGAGCCAGGCAACCCAACTATTGACCAAAGACATGATTTGGAGCCAATGCATATAATGCTAAATTCGGGGTGCCGAACTAATATATAAGAAGTGTTCGGACTGTGCTGCCCTATTGTGGGGCGAGAGGTAGCCCCTAGCGAATATGAAACGTAAAAGAGTATCGATGCAGCAAATAAGCAGATCGAAATAAAACGAAGTAAGAAGCAAAAACCATAGAAACTGGGCCACGAACCATTTTTATTATAACTAGATGGATACGTCAAGGCATATCTTGTACAGATGGTGCGAGAAGTATCCGACCATTTACCATGTCGGAATCAATAGGGTGCAGCGTGCGGGTCCTGAGAAATAAGTATGAATACCGTCAAGAAGAACATATAAAGGTTACCCTACACACCTGTGTTGCTTGCCTCCGTTGCACTCCAGTTGTTGTAAAGGACTTGATATCAGGCCCGCGGAAAAAAGGTGCCTGAAACAAGAAAAAGAAGTGAAAGTATGTGTGTCCGGGATCGGTTTTGCCGAATTGTAGACCCCGAGTTATCTCATGCCTCCATCGATGTCCATGGAATTTTGAGTGCATAATTGTGTACGTGTGGTACGAATGCCACTACCTCATCGGGGCTGGGATGGAGGCCTAGTTGCTAATCGAGCTCTTGACGAGCTGCGCTATCCTGTTGCAGTGTAGTCTGGACCCTCTTGATGGTGTCCAGGGGCTCGGCAGCTGGATTATAATGATGCTTGAGAAGGCCGCTCTGTACTTCTGCTGCTAGGGCGGCGGTTTGCTCCTCTGTTCGGAGGGAGCGTTACGTACTCCCATTGACTGTTATGATGCCGCATGGACCCGGCATCTTGAGCTTAAGATACACATAGTGTGGCACTGCGTTGAATCTAGCAAATGCGGTTCGTCCGAGCAGTGCGTGGTAGCCGCTTCGGAAGGGGACGATATCGAAGATTAACTCTTCGCTTCAGAAGTTTTCCGGAGAACCGAAAACCACTTCCAGCATGATTGAGCTCGTACAACAGGCCTCTACACCTGGTATGACTCCTTTAAAGGTAGTCTTTATTGGTTTGATTCGTGAGGGATTAATGCCCATCTTCCATACTGTATCCTGGTACAGCAGGTTGAGGCTGCTTCCACCATCCATCAGGACTCGTGTTAGGTGGAATCCGTCGATGATTGGGTCAAGGACCAGTGCGGCCGAACCGCCGTGGCAGATACTAGTCAGATGATCTCGTCGATCGATGGTGATCGGAAATGATGACCATGGATTGAACTTTGGGGCGACTGGCTCTACCGCGTAGACGATCCTGAGTGCTCGTTTGCGCTCCTTTCTAGGGATGTGTGTGTCGTATATCATGTTCACCGTTTTGACTTGGGGGTGAATTTCTTCTGTCCCCCGGTGTTCGGCTATCGGGGCTCTTCATCCTCGTCCTCACTTTGTGATCCCTTTTCTTTGTTTTCGGCATTCAACTTGCCAGCCTGCTTGAAGACCCAACAATCCCTGATGGTATGATTGGCTTGCTTATCCGGGGTGCCATGAATTTGGCACGGACGGTCTAGTATGCGGTCTAGGCTGGAAGGTCCTTCATTGTTTCTTTTGTAGGGTTTCTTCCGTTGGCCGGACTTGGAGCCACTGAATCCGGCGTTGACTGTGGTCTCCTCGTTGTTGTCGATGTTCCTTCGGCGTTTTTGTCTATTGCGCCGGAGCTTGCCAGTGCTGATCTTGTCATCGGTGGGGCCTGCCTCGTTCGCTGTGTTTTTGCTACGAGCTAGCCGGCTATCCTCGCCTGCACAAAAGCGGGTCATGAGTGCCGTAAGGGCTGCCATTGACTTCGGCTTTTCTTGTCCGAGGTGGCGTGCTAGCCATTCGTCATGGATGTTGTGCTTGAAGGCTGCTAGGGCCTCGGCGTCCGGACAGTCAACGATCTAGTTCTTTTTGGTTAGGAACCTAGTCCAGAATTTTCTGGCTGATTCTTCGGGTTGTTGAACTGTGTGGCTTAGGTCATCGTCATCTGGTGGCCACACATAAGTTCCTTGGAAGTTGTCGAGGAAAGCCTCTTCCAAGTCTTCCCAGCTGCCGATGGAGTTCTCAGGCAGGCTATTTAACTAGTGTCGAGCTGGTCCTCTGAGCTTTAATGGGAGGTATTTGATGGCATGGAGGTCGTCTCCTCGGGCCATGTGGATGTGGAGAATGAAATCCTTGATCCATACTGCAGGATCGGTTGTGTCGTCATATTATTCGATATTGACGGGCTTGAACCCCTCGTGCAATTCATGATCCAGTACTTCATCTGTGAAGCAGAGCGGGTGTGCGGCGCCTCTATATCGGGCCGCATCGTCGCGGAGCTCTGAAGGAGTCCGTCTGCGGCATTTAGCCCGCGCGTGGTTAGGTTTGTCACGTCCGAATAGGTAGCCGTCGTCGTGCCTCGAGGCACTGATGTCTACTACACAACCTTCTTCTTGTAGACGTTGTTGGGCCTCCAAGTGCATAGGTTTGTAGGACAGTAGCAAATTCCCCTCAAGTGGATGACCTAAGGTTTATCAATCCGTGGGAGGCATAGGATGAAGATGGTCTCTCTCAAACAACCCTGCAACCAAATAACAAAGAGTCTCTTGTGTCCCCAACACACCCAATACAATGGTAAATTGTATAGGTGCACTAGTTCAGCGAAGAGATGGTGATACAAGTGCAATATTGATAGTAGAGATAAGTTTTTGTAATCTGAAAATATAAAAACAGCAAGGTAACTAATGATAAAAATGAGCACAAACTGTATTGGAATGCTAGGAAACAAGGCCTAGGGTTCACACTTTCACTAGTGCAAGTTCTCTCAACAATAATAACATAATTGGATCATATAACTATCCCTCAACATGCATCAAAGAGTCACTCCAAAGTCCCTAATAGCGGAGAACAAATGAAGAGATTATGGTAGGGTACGAAACCACCTCAAAGTTATCCTTTCTAATCGATCTATTCAAGAGTCTGTAGTAAAATAACATGAAGCTATTCTTTCCTTTCAATCTATCCTAGAGTTCGTACTAGAATAACACCTTAAGACACAAATCAACCAAAACCCTAATGTCACCTAGATACTCCAATTTCACCTCAAGTATCCGTGGGTATGATTATACGATATGCATCACACAATCTCAGATTCATCTATTCAACCAACACAAAGTACTTCAAAGTGTGGCCCAAAGATTCTACCGGAGAGTCAAGATGAAAATGTGTGCCAACCCCTATGCATAGATTCCCAAGGTCACGGAACCCGCAAGTTGATCACCAAAACATACATCAAGTGGATCAATAGAATACCCCATTGTCACCACGGGTATCCCACGCAAGACATACATCAAGTGTTCTCAAATCCTTAAAGACTCAATCCGATAAGATAACTTCAAAGGGAAAACTCAATCCATTACAAGAGAGTAGAGGGGGGAGAAACATCATAAGATCCAACTATAATAGCAAAGCTCGTGATACACCAAGATCGTACCACCTCAAGAACACGAGAGAGAGAGAGAGATCAAACACATAGCTACTGGTACATACCCTTAGCCCCGAGGGAGAACTACTCCCTCCTCGTCATGGAGAGCACCGGGATGATGAAGATGGCCACCGGAGAGGGATTTCCCCCTCCAGCAGGGTGCCGGAACGGGGCTAGATTGGCTTTCGGTGGCTATGTAGGCTTTTGGCGGCGGAACTCCTGATCTATTGTGTTCCCTAAAGTTTTTAGGGTATATGGGTATATATGGGAGGAAGAAGTACGTCGGTGGACCTCCAGGCTGTCCACGAGGCAGGGGGCGCGCCCCCCACCCTCGTGGGCAGCCCGGGACTCTCCTGGTCCAACTCCGATACTCCGTGGGCTTTTTCTGGTCCAAAAATAAGTTCCGTTTTATTTTCCTTTTCTGCAATACTCTAAAACAAGGAAAAACAGAAACTAGCACTGGCACTGAGCTCTAGGTTAATAGGTTAGTCCCAAAAATCATACAAAATAGCATATAAATGCATATAAAACATCCAAGGTTGATAATATAATAGCATGGAACAATCAAAAATTATAGATACGTTGGAGACGTATTAGCATCCCCAAGCTTAATTCCTGCTTGTCCTCGAGTAGGTAAATGATAAAAACAGAATTTTTGATGTGGAATGCTACCTAACATAATCATCAATGTAATCTTCTTTATTGTGGCATGAATGTTCAGATCCATAAGATTCAAGACAAAAGTTTAATATTGACATAGAAATAATAATACTTCAAGCATACTAACTAACCAATCATGTCTTCTCAAAATAACATGGCCAAAGAAAGCTATCCCTACAAAATCATATAGTCTGGCTATGCTCTATCTGCACCACACAAAATATTTAAATCATGCACAACACCGATGACAAGCCAAGCAATTGTTTCATACTTTTGATGTTTTCAAACTTTTTCAATCTTCATGCAATACATGAGCGTGACCCATGGACATAGCACTATAGGTGGAATAGACTGGTGGTTGTGGAGAAGACAAAAAGGGAGAAGATAGTTTCACATCAACTAGGCGTATCAACGGGCTATGGAGATTCCCATCAATAGATATAAATGTGAGTGAGTAGGGATTGCCATGCAATGGATGCACTAGAGCTATACGTGTATGAAAGCTCAAACTGAAACTAAGTGGGTGTGCATATACTCGGTTGCTCACGAAGACCTAGGGCATTTTGAGGAAGCCCATCATTGGAATATACAAGCCAAGTTCTATAATAAAAAAATCCCACTAGTATATGAAAGTGATAACATAGGAGACTCTCTATCATGAAGATCATGGTGCTACTTTGAAGCACAAGTGTGGTAAAAGTATAGTAGCATTGTCCCTTCTCTCTTTTTCTCTCATTTTTTTATTTGGGCCTTTCTCTTTTTTTATTTGGGCTTCTTTGGCCTCTTTTATTAATTTATTTTTTTCGTCCGGAGTCTCATCCCGACTTATGGGGGAATCATAGTCTCCATCATCCTTTCCTCACTGGGATAATGCTCTAATAATGATGATCATCACACTTTTATTTACTTACAACTCAAGAATTACAACTCGATAATTAGAACAAAATATGACTCTATATGAATGCCTCCAGCGGTGTACCAGGATGTGCAATGACTCAAGAGTGACATGTATAGAAGAATTATGAATGGTGGCTTTGCCACAAATATGATGTCAACTACATGATCATGGAAAGCAATATGACAATGATGAAGCGTGTCATAATAATGGAATGGTGGAAAGTTGCATGGCAATATATCTCAGAATGGCTATGGAAATGCCATAATAGGTACATATGGTGGCTGTTTTGAGGAAGGTATATGGTGGGTCTAAGGTACCGGCGAAAGTTGCGCCGTACTAGAGAGGCTAGCAATGGTGGAAGGGTGAGAGTGCGTATAATCCATGGACTCAACATTAGTCATAAAGATCACATACTTATTGCAAAAATTTATTAGTTATCAAAGCAAAGTATTACGTGCATGCTCCTAGGGGGTAGATTGGTAGGAAAAGACCATCACTCATCCCCGACCGCCACTCATAAGGAAGACAATCAATAAATAAATCATGCTCCGACTTCATCACATAATGGTTCACCATACGTGCATGCTACGGGAATCACAAACTTTAACACAAGTATCTCTCAAATTCACAACTGCTCAACTAGCATGACTGTAGTATCACCATCTTCATATCTCAAAACAATCATCAAGTATCAAACTTCCCATAGTATTCAATGCACTCTATATGAAAGTTTTTATTATATCCCTCTTGGATGCCCATCATATTAGGACTAAATTCATAACCAAAGCAAACTACCATGTTGTTCTAAAAGACACTCAAAATAATATAAGTAAAGCATGAGAGTTCATCTATTTCTATAAAATAAAACCACCACCATGCTCTAAAAGGATATAAGTGAAGCACTAGAGCAAATGACAAACTACTCCGAAAGATATAAGTGAAGATCAATGAGTAGTCAAATAATTGTGCAACTATGTGAAGACTCTCTAACATTTAATAATTTCATATCTTGGTATTTTATTAAAACAGAAAGCAAATCCTAACAAAATAAATTGACGCTCCAAGCAAAACACATATCATGTGGTGAATAAAAATATAGCTCCAAGTAAAGTTACCGATGAACGAAGACGAAAGAGGGGATGCCTTCCGGGGCATCCCCAAGCTTAGGCTCTTGGTTGTCCTTGAATATTACCTTGGGGTGCCTTGGGCATCCCCAAGCTTAGGCTCTTGCCACTCCTTATTCCATAGTCCATCGAATCTTTACCCAAAACTTGAAAACTTCACAAGACAAAACTTAATAGAAAACTCGTAAGCTCCGTTAGCGAAAGAAAACAAAACACCACTTCAAGGTACTGTAATGAACTCATTATTTATTTATATTGGTGTTAAACCTACTGTATTCCAACTTCTCTATGGTTTATAAACTCTTTTACTAGCCATAGATTCATCAAAATAAGTAAACAACACATGAAAAACATAATCTGTCAAAAACATAACAGTCTATAGTAATCTGTAACTAACGCAAACTTTTGGAACCCCAAAAATTCTAAAATAAATTGCTGGACCTGAGGAATTTATATATTAATCATCTTCAAAAATAATTAACTAAATAGAACTTTCCAAATAAAAATGGAAGCAATTCTCGTGAGCGCTAAAGTTTCTGTTTTTTACGGCAAGATCAACAAGACTTTCCCAAGTCTGCCCAACGGTTCTACTTGGCACAAACACTAATTAAAACATAAAAACTCAATCATAACAGAGGCTAGATAAATTATTTATTACTAAACAGGATCAAAAGGCAAGGAACAAAAATAAAGTTGGGTTGCCTCCCAACAAGCGCTATCGTTTGACGCCCCTAGCTAGGCATGATGATTTCAATGATGCTCACATAAAAGATAAGAATTGAAACATAAAGAGAGCATCATGAAGAATATTACTAGCACATTTAAGTCTAACCCACTTCCTATTCATAGGGATTTTGTGAGCAAACAACTTATGGGGACAATAATCAACTAGCATAGGAGGGCAAAACAAGCATAACTTCAAAACTTTAAGCACATAGAGAGGAAACATGATATTATTGCAATTCCTACAAGCATAAGTAACTCCCTCATAATATTTTTCAGTAGCATCATGAATGAATTCAACAATATAACCAGCACCTAAAGCATTCTTTTCATCATCTACAAGCATAGAAAATTTACTACTCTCCACATAAGCAATATTCTTCTCATTCGGAATAGTGGGAGTATCATAAGAAACTCGAATACTATAAATTGTTTCCACATTAAAAGAGTAATGTTCAGAAATAATAATAATGACAAGTTTTATAAATATAATCATCACTACTTTTTATATCATATGTATCATCACAATAATTATCATAAGTAGCAACTTTGTTCTCATCATAATCGATTGAAACCTCTTCCAAGATAGTGGAATCATCACTGAATAAAGTCATGACCTCTCCAAATCCACCTTCATAATTATCATAATAAGATTCAACATCCTCCAAAATAGTGGGATCATTACTTCCTAATGTTGACACTCTTCCAAACCCACTTTCATCAATATAATCATCATAAGTAGGAGGCATGCTATCATCATTATAAATTTGCATATCAAAACTTGGGAGACTAAAAATATAATCTTCATTAAACGTAGCTTCCCCAAGCTTGGGACTAACATTAATTGCAGCATATATATTCTCAAAAACATCATATTCTTCAAACATAGCATCCCCAAGCTTGGGCCTTTTCATATCATAAGCAGAAACACTCTCATCATTAATAGTATGGATAACACCAATAGTATAGAAATTATCATATTCTTCCAAGCAAGTGCCAAAAAGATTTTCAAGATCATAAGAAGCATCATTATCTTCCCAATCATAATCATCACAACAAGCAATAGGCATAACGAGATCATCCTCAAGTGCATCATCTTCCACAATTATTTTTGATTCATTTTCGTGAGGCACAACAATAATAGGAGCAACATTATTTGGGAGAGATATCTTTTTACCTCTCTTCCTTTTTATTTTCTTCTTCTTCACCACATCATGTGTGGGTTCAATCCTCTTTTTGGAGCTCCTTATTAATGGGATTGGTTGAATAGAAGGCTCCTCCTCGTTACCTAATTCATCATAAGAAATAATAGGGGGATATTGGGAAGTCTCTTCCCTTTCATTAGTATTCTCTTCATCTTCTATTTGTTTTCTTTTCTTTATATAATTGGCAATATAAGGATTTTCAATGCAATTCACAGCACAATACATATAAATTTCTTCTAGATCAATATCGAGGAATTTCTCGAGGTTATATTCTGGAATAATCTTAGTTTGACGTTTCATTTATTCATAACCCAAAAGCAAACTAAGTTCATTATAATGTTCAAGGGAAATCAAGTCATCACAATTTTTGGACACGATTCGATCATGAAACAATTTGCATTTGATATTTAAATGACCATGTTCATTGCACAGTTCACAAGTATGGCTAAGAAATTTTAAATTTTCAGCACTAACATTTAGCCTTTCTTGCAACCATTTAGTTTCTAAATGCTTATGCCTCTTGCAATATCTATCTTCCCTATTTGGTGTGTACTTGCAAACCCAATGCACTCCACAAAAATTGACATATTTATAAGAGACATTTTCATCATAACGAGTGCAATCATCATTAGTACTATGGATATTCAAGGAGTTCATACTAACAACATTGTAATCATGCTCGTCATTCAAAGATTTAGTGCCAAACATTTTAATGCATTCTTCTTCTAACACATTGGCACAATTTTCCTTCCAATCATACTCAAGAAAGATATTAAAAAGATGAAGCGTATGAGGTAAACTCAATTCCATTTTTTATAGTTTTCTTTTATAAACTAAACTAGTGCTAAAACAAGAAACAAAAAGATTCGACTGCAAGATCTAAAGATATACCTTCAAGCACTCACCTCCCCGGCAACGGCGCCAGAAAAGAGCTTAATGTCTCCTACACAACCTTCTTCTTGTAGATGTTGTTGGGCCTCCAAGTGCAGAGGTTTGTAGGACAGTAGCAAATTTCCCTCAAGTGGATGACCTAAGGTTTATCAATCCGTGGGAGGCGTAGGATGAAGATGGTCTCTCTCAAACAACCCTGCAACCAAAAAACAAAGAGTCTCTTGTGTCCCCAACACACCCAATACAATGGTAAATTGTATAGGTGCACTAGTTCGGCGAAGAGATGGTGATACAAGTGCAATATGGAT
The DNA here is from genome assembly GCF_003073215.2 of Triticum urartu. Classification (NCBI taxonomy): domain Eukaryota; kingdom Viridiplantae; phylum Streptophyta; class Magnoliopsida; order Poales; family Poaceae; genus Triticum; species Triticum urartu. Next base: position 424,245,113 of record NC_053028.1, read on the forward strand.
AGTAGAGATAGGTTTTTATAATCTGAAAATATAAAAACAGCAAGGTAACTAATGATAAAAGTGAGCACAAACTGTATTGCAATGCTAGGAAACAAGGCCTAGGGTTTATACTTACACTAGTGCAAGTTCTCTCAACAATAATAACATAATTGGATCATATAACTATCCCTCAACATGCAACAAAGAGTCAGTCCAAAGTCACTAATAGCGGAGAACAAACGAAGAGATTATGGTAGGGTACAAAACCACCTCAAAGTTATCCTTTCGATCAATCTATTCAAGAGTCTGTAGTAAAATAACATGAAGCTATTCTTTCCGTTCTATCTATCCTAGAGTTCATACTAGAATAACACCTTAAGACACAAATCAACCAAAACCCTAATGTCACCTAGATACTCCAATGTCAACTCAAGTATCGGTGGGTATGATTATATGATATGCATCACACAATCTCAGATTCATCTATTCAACCAACACAAAGTACTTCAAAGAGTGCCCCAAAGATTCTACCGGAGAGTCAAGACAAAAACGTGTGCCAACCCCTATGCATAGATTCCCAAGGTCACGGAACCCGCAAGTTGATCACCAAAACATACATCAAGTGGATCAATAGAATACCCCATTGTCACCATGGGTATCCCATGCAAGACATACATCAAGTGTTCTCAAATCCTTAAAGACTCAATCCGATAAGATAACTTCAAAGGGAAAACTCAATCCATTACAAGAAGTAGAGGGGGGAGAAACATCATAAGATCCAACTATAATAGCAAACTCGCGATACATCAAGATCGTACCACCTCAAGAACATGAGAGAGAGAGAGATATCAAACACATAGCTACTGGTACATACCCTCATCCCCAAGGGAGAACTACTCCCTCCTCGTCATGGAGAGCACCGGGATGATGAAGATGGCCACCGGAGAGGGATTTCCCCCTCCGGCAGGGTGCCGGAACGGGTCTAGCTTGGCTTTCGGTGGCTACGGAGGCTTCTGGCGACGGAACTCCCGATCTATTGTGTTCCCCGAAGTTTTTAGGGTATATGGGTATGTATGGGAGGAAGAAGTACGTCGGTGGACCTTCGGGCTGTCCACGAGGCAGGGGGCGCGCCCACCCCCTGGGCGCGCCCCCCACCCTCGTGGGCAGCCCGGGACTCTCCTGGTCCAACTTCGATACTCCGTGGGTTTTTTCTGGTCCAAAAATAAGTTCCGTGAAGTTTCAGGTCAATTGGACTCTGTTTGATTTTCCTTTTCTGCGACACTCTAAAACATGGAAAAAAACAGAAACTGCCACTGGGCTCTAGGTTAATAGGTTAGTCCCAAAAATCATATAAAATAGCATATAAATGCATATAAAACATCCAAGGTTGATAATATAATAGTATGGAACAATCAAAAATTATAGATACGTTGGAGACATATTAGGCACATCCTCATGATCCGTAGATCGATCTTGTGTGTCCTGCTCTACTATCCAGGGTCTGTCGGAGGTCATACATATGACTCCAGACTCTTCCGTCCCTATTTTGACGGGGTGGTGGGGCGGTCTTCTGTTCGGCCTGAGTTACCGCTTTATCCTGACCGCGGGGTGGCCGTTCCACCGCCCTATCCCGACCACGTGGTGGTAGATCTGCATTACGCAAGGGAGATATGTGCTCCGGCGCCTCCTCATCGAATTGAGGTAGCATTCTGCGTTTCGGGTAGCTCTTGGCTGGGCGGTTGAGGCCGTATTCCTTGGCTTTCAGGACATCTGTCCATCTATCGATGAGCAGGTCTTGTTCAGCTTGAGGCTGCTGTTGTTTCTTTTTCAGGCTCCTTGCAGTGGCTATGACCTGAAGCTTAAAGCGCTCCTGCTTGAGAGGATCCTCAGGCACGATGAAGTCTTCGTTGCCAAGGCTTGTCTCCTCCTTGGAGGGTGGACGGTAACTATCATCCTCCAAGTCATCTTCTATGGCCTGTTCGTCAGGGTTGTCTTGCCTGGTGTCGTGTTCCTGTTCGGATGAAGCCCCGACAGGGTCTTCATTGTTTTCGGCATCGCCTGGAGTACTATTTTCTCCGGTGCCAGTGTTGTCGTCCTTTGAGCGGCGGGGCTTGGGGCGATGCTTGGGCCGCCGATGCTTGGACTGTGTCTCGGAGGTTTTATTTGCATCTGGCTCTTCTTTGTCGTTGCGAGATCCTTTAGGTGTATCAACCATGTACACGTCATACGAAGAGGTAGCCGTCCAACGTCCAGTGAATGGCGGGTCTTGGCCTTGCTCCTTGTCAGCATCGTCGTCCATACCGTCGATGTCTTTGGAGCCATAGTCAAGCACGTCGGTTAAGTCATCGACGGTGGCTATGAAGTGGGTGGCGGGTGGGAAGCAAGATTCCTCATCATCTGTCTCTAGATCAAACCGGACATAGTTCGGCTGTGATTCCTTCTCCAAGGACAAATTCTTTAAAGATTTTAGCACGTCACCCAAAGTCGAGTGCTGGAAAACGTCAGCGGCGCTAAACTCGAAGATCAATAACCGATCTAGCTCGGTGTCCGTGGGCATACACAATCCGGAACTTATAACCGGAGACGAGTCCGAAGTTCTGTTAAAGCAAATATTGCAAGGCATCGAGTCCATGTGCGGCTCCAACGCCGCGGAATCTGCGGCCTTGGATGGCTCAATCTGCTTCGGCTCTAAGGTCATTGCAGCTGCAGGGACCTTCTCCTAGGCATGATCCGATGACAGATTTAAGTCACGTTCATAGGGATGAGGGGGAGTGATCGCCGCGGGTTCAAATCCCTCGAAGATCAAGTCTTTATGGATATCCACAACGTAGTTCAAGCTTCTGAATCTGACCTGATGGCCAGGGGCGGAGCTGTCGATCTGCTCCAGATGGCCAAGCGAGTTGGCCCATAGTACGAAGCCGCCGAATACGAAGATCTGTCCGGGGGAAGGTTCCTCTTTGGACAATGTCATTATGGACGATTGAAGGGGCCATCAAACCTTTTGTCGACGGCACAGCGGAACTCTCAATGAAAGCACCAATGTCGGTGTCGAAACTGGCGGATCTCGGGTAGGGGGTCCCGAACTGTGCGTCTAGGATCGATGGTAACAGGATAAGGGGGACATGATGTTTACCCAGGTTCGAGCCCTCTCTATGGAGGTAATACCCTACTTCCTGCTTGATTGATCATGATGAATATGAGTATTACAAGAGTTGATCTACCACGAGATCGTAATGGCTAAACCCTAGAAGCCTAGCCTATGTGGGTATGGTAATGAGTATATGTGGTGTCCTTTCCGGACTATCCCCTTCGGTTTATATAGACACCGAGGGGATCTAGGGTTTACATGGAGTCAGTTACATAAGAAGGAATCTTCGGTCGCCAAGCTTGTCGTCCACGCCTAGTAGAGTCCAATCCGGATACGGTACAGTCTTCGGCCTTCATGTTCGGCCCATCAGTCCGGCCCATGGATAACCGGCCGGACGCCCGAGGACCCCTTAGTCCAGGACTCCCTCACCTACGCTGCTGGGATGTGTCTCGTAAGTCAAGTGGCATGCTGTTGTCATCATCACCTGTCCACTTCCCGCAGCACATATTCGCTTCTCCATCTTCGTGCGCACATAAGTCGTCCAATCTTCCATCCCCGCTAAGGCACCTCCCCCCTCTTCCAAAACCCAGGCACTAACAATGGCAGAAGCGAGCAACATCCGCCGAAAGAGTGGCTGGAATTCGCTCCCCACAGAGGTAATCAAGCTCATTGTTTCGCATGTGGACAATCTCAGTGCCATGCCGCTCGCCATGTGCTCGTCGGGGTTGTACCCTTTACTCCAAGCCCTCATGCCGAAGCTTTTTAAGCCAGCTCCTTGCTTGCTGATGCCTCCTGGTCTTCAGAAACGGCATGTCACAAAGCATAACAACCGTAGGGTGGAGAGCATCAACCCCCTTGATTGCGATCCGATCCCGTCACCCTCAACTACATTAACAACATGTACTGGGTCGGTATGAACACGTCTTGGATGGTACTTGTCAATGGTCGCGGCAGCTGGATGCTCGTGGAGGTCTACACCCGGCGATTAATCCCTCTTCCTTCGATTAACACCGCACTGCTTTGGCACCGGGGCCTGGAATACTCGAAATCTTATAGTAGCCAACATGATACCGAGTTTGATTTGATCAAGGTTGTAATCTGCCAAGTGCCCACAAGATCGGCGAATTATAAAGACTACAGGCTAATTGCCTTCTTCAACCGCGGTCTCAGCTATCTGACAGGTCACTGCGGTAAGTGGATACATATGCATGTCCATCGCAGGATCATACATCCTCCATGGTTCTCTGATGCCATTGAACACAAGGGCTTCATTTACACTGTGGACTCCTTCTATGGTTGGATGTATTGCTGGCCTACTGCAGTCATTGTTACAAATGGTTGTTACACTAGTATGTTACTTTCCTATGATATCATGATGGCTTGCTTATATTACTGTCAACATTTATTGAAAAAATATTCATGCTCATAACATGATGTTCTTAAGATTGACTACAGTATGAGCCCTTTTTATTTGACTCCAACTTGATATGATGTTGTAGGCCATCTGGTGTCTATACCCTTACTAATCCCAGAACCTTTCAAAGAAAAGCGACATGGCAGTTGCAGGTGGTTCCTGGCTCGATCAGATGACGGCAAAGGATTGATGATCGTGCGTACGTACAGGACATGTTGTTTAGCGGAATACAATCACAGTCACTACAAGGTCTTTGAGCAAGATCCTAGCTTCTCTGGGCCTTCAGGAATTTTTGATTGGAGGCTGGTAAGTAGCCTTCATACACGCTCTCTGTCGGTGTTCTAGGAACGAGGGTCCCCAGACTTGCCTGCCTGCGGCCTGCGGCGTGGCTCAAGTGGGGGCCCAGCGCGGCCCATCTTCATCAACTCAAGCTCAAGACCCTCGCGAGGGGCCAAGCCTCGTGGGGCAGAGGATGGAAAGCTTCCTCAGAGGCAGCCTCCTCAGGCAGGCTCGCGAGGAGGCATAGAGATCAAGGCGGGGATACCTCGCGAGGAGCCCGTGACTCAAGCCATGACAACCGAGACCAGGCGGGCGCCAGGCGGGCGCCGGCCTGTGCAGTGTCCTTGTTTCCCCTTTGGTGCAAAGAGGGCAAGCACAGGCCAAGGCATCGGGCAAAGGTTACCACTCCGGTGCAACGAGACCAAGACTAGCAGAGCGGCAGGACAGAGGTCACCGTGGAGCCCAAGACGGCGTCATCACCAGTGCTTTTGGCAGCCGAAGACCAACTTTGGTCAGGATAACTTGTACTAGATGTTCCCCTTCAAAATGGCCAATTGTTGGCGCCCTTGCCGCTCATTATTTGGGGAGAGGCCGAGGGCCTCTATAAATGGAGCTAGCCACCATAGAGTAGAAAAAGAAGAGATGGACACACCTAGACATCTAGAGATCTGATAGAGCCCTAGCAGAGAGAGAGAGAGGCGACTGAACTCACCCAAGCAGTTCATCGCACCAGCTCAAGAACACCTCTCACGAGGATGTTCTTCCCTTATACTGTTCATCATCAGCCCCTGGGGCAATCCACCACACCACACACTGGAGTAGGGTATTACACCACAACGGTGGCCCGAACCAGTATAAACCTCGTGTCCCTTGTGTTGTTCATTGTTTCCAGCTTAGATCACGCGAGGAGATTGGACGTGGATCTGTAGGGAGAGATCTCCACGTGCACCCCAGTGTTCGAACCTCAATGGTCTGCCGGAACCCGAAATCTGACATTTGGCGTGCCAGGTAGGGGTGCGCCGGAATCTTTCTTCCGCTGTTCGCATGTGATATTCCATCGTGTCCATGGCTGACGCTCGTTGGGCTCGCGCCAAGTGCCGGGCTGCTCTCGCCACCCGCGTCACCCAGACGACGCCCGTTGGCGGACGCCCTCGTCGTTCCTCATCGCCTGCCGCCAATGCCACCACTGGCCCGGCGGGGAACGAGCAGCAGGCCTCGTCCCAGCATCCTTCGGTACGGCGGGAGGGCCGCACCGCCACACCGTCGCTTACTCCAGCCGCTTCGTCGTCCCACGCCCGTCGCGCCCCCACGGACGCGCACGCCGCGCTGCTCCTAGAGAGAGAGCTCTTGCACTACCGCCCCGTCGAGGACCTCTACGAGGACTGGCTCGCCCGCATCACTGAGCTCGTCAGCGCCGCGAGGGGCTCCCCCTTGCCGTCCCTCTCGCTGCCTCACCCACCATTCCGCGTAGGAGGTGAAGATCATGAGGTGCCTCCACCACCTCCTCCCCAAGAAGGCGCCCTGGCTCCAAGGCGCGCAGCCCCAGGGCGAGACCCTCCGCGTCCGGCGCCTGCATAGCAAGAAAGGAGCTGCCAAGAGATCCCTCGCCCCCAAGAAGGTGCTCGCGCGCTCCTAGCGCCGGTGCGCCAAGATCGCATCCCTGCACCTCCACACCAAGACCCCGCGCTGCTCCAAGCGGCGGCGCGCGGTAATCCCCAGGAACAAGCCCAGCACCAGCAAAAGGCGTCGATGGCCACGGCAGGCTACCGTGCCCTCACCCCCGAGCTACGCGGCATCGCATGGCCAGGCAAGGTCAAGCCTGACCTGCCCCCTCGCTACGATGGCACGGCATACCCAGCGGAGTTCCTACAGCTCTACGAGCTATGCATTGAAGCCGCCAATGGAGACGAAAGGGTCATGGTGAACTGGTTTCCCATGGCGCTCAAGGACGGGGCCTGCACCTGGCTCCTGAACCTGGCTCCTGGCACGATCTCCTCCTGGGACGAGATGCGCACTCGCTTCATCGCCAACTTCCAGGGCACTCGCGACCGGCCCCGGCCGTGAGCGATCTGCGCCGCATCAAGCAGCAGCAAGGGGAAACCCTGCAAAAATACATCCAGCGCTTCAACAACGCTCGCCTCAAGATCCCCAAGGTGAGTGAAGAAGCCATCATCTCATCCTTCTCCGATGGCGTATGCAACATCAAGATGAAGGAGGAGCAAGCAATCCATGAAGACATATGCACATCCCTGGAGCTGTTCAACTTGGCGACCAAGTGCGCCAGGGCTGAGGAAGGGCGCCTTTCCCTCCTCGAACTCCCGGCTGCCGACACAGAAGAGAAGAAGCCCAAGGCCAAGGACGTGAAGCGCAAGGGGGCTGTCGTGCTAGCAGCGGAACCAGACACCAAGCGAGGCAGGGATCAGCCTGAGTCATCCAAGGGCAGCCGGTACTGCATGTACCATGACCTCCACACCCACAACACCAACGAATGTCAAGAGCTCAGGGCCGTGAGAGATGGACATGTCGGCCGACGCCCCGAGCGCAATGATAGGGGCTATGGCCGAGGAGGAGGAAGAGGTGGCGGACGATGGGTAGACCGTGGCCCTCGCCAAGGGTGGCGTGACCGACCTCGCGAGGATCGCTGGCAGGACCAACCTCACGAGGGAGGCTGGAGAGATCAGCCTCGTGAGGATCGCCCACGCGGCAACGCAGGCCTTCCTCCTCTGCCGCCACCGACAAGGAGGAACAAAGACCAACATCAAGACGAGGGGGCTGGGGGCTTCCAAGAGCCGCGCGTAATCGCTTGCATCTTGGGTGGAGCGTAGGCCCTAGCCTCACAGTGCATCTTCAAGCAGTTTGCTCGCGAGGTGAATGCAGTCCTCCCTAGGCTTGAGGCCACGCACCCTCCCAGGTGGTCTGCGTGCGCTATCACGGTCAGCTCAGCGGATCAGCTCAAGTGCGCGGCAACGGCCGGAGTCCTCCCGATGCTTTGCTCCCTAGTCATCAGCAACGTGCAGGTCACTAGGACCCTCATTGATGGCAGAGCAGGACTCAACGTCCTGTCCATCGAGACGTTCGACAATCTCCAAGTGTCGTACAATCAGCTTCAGCTGACCAAGCCCTTCTCAGGAGTCACTGATGGTTCCACTGTTCCAATAGGGCAGGTTCGCCTTCCAGTAACCTTCGGGCAGCACAACAACTACCGCACCGAGCTCATCGACTTCGACGTCGCCCACATCCGTCTGCCATACAACGCCATCCTCGAGTACCCAGCCCTGGCCAAGTTCATGGCAGTAACTCACCATGGATACAATGTCCTCAAGATGCCAGGAAGCGGTGGAGTCATCACCGTACCCTGTGAAGAAAGGGACATGATGTGTTCACTTGAGCGCGCGTTCCAAGCCGCAGCAATCGAAGACCCGGACCACAGAAACGGAAGACTTCCCGAGGCGACCCTTAAGAAGAAGAAGGTTTCGCCTGGCCCAAGACATAAGGAGGCAGGCACCTCCGGAGGTGTTGCGTCAGGGTCTGCGCCCAATCAGGGAGTGCCACCCTCTCTCGCATAGGAAGGCGCGCCCGGTGCCCTCCTCAGGCAGGGCTTGGGGGCTCTTTCTTGGAGAGCCACCGACTTTGCCAAGGTCGTGAGGGAGGTGCTCGGGCACCACTTGGAGGGGTGCTTCCAGGCACGTTTCCCTCAGGAAGATACAAGGCAAGGAAGACCAAACCCTCAGGAGTTCATCGCAAGAAACACCCAGGAGCTACAAGAGTTGAAAGTCATGCGCGGCATCCGCCGCTTGCCCGCCGTAGCCCCACATCCAGGCGAGGATGGTGGGCTGCGCGTCTGCATCGACGTGCCAGGGCTCAACCGAGCCGCGTCTCAGCAGCGCCTCTGGCCTTCGCGCGTGGAGCGTTGCGAGGGTCCACCTCATAGCTACATTCGCGTGCCTTTCGGCCTGCCAAACACGGTCACCGCTCATCAGCGCCTGCTGAGGAGCATTCTGGAGGCTCAGGAGGTCAGGCATTGTGCGGTCCTGGCGGAGATGTAGATGGCCCTCGGAAACCCACCTGTGCCCCCGGAGCCTCCCGAGACTCCTGGGCCTGGGAGCTCATGAGGGTCGACGTCATCGTCGCGCATCGCCCACTTCTTCAGCATCACTTCGTCTTCAACGGCACCAGGTGACATCTTTCTAAGTTACGTTTTTAGCTGGGAGCGCCCACAGGGCCGCATCATTCCCAGGTTGCGTGGGTCCATCCCTGTGGCATGTATCCGTTTTGCTTATGATCTTTACTTACCTTGTTGGGGGCGCCCCTCGGGCTGCATCATCCCCGAGCTGCTCGGGCCTGGCCCAGCGGCGTTTGCTTTTCTCGCATCTATTTAAAATGAATTTGCTCTTTCGTGCTTAATTGTCATCTGCTTCTCATCGCGGACTTGTCCGCTTTCATGCAAAGCACTTGCACGTTAAAAGGGGGTACCTGAGCATCGCGACTCATGGGCTCCAACTGGCTCTCCAGCCCTCACCCCCTGGCCTTGACCCACGGCATCACTACCTGTCATACTAGCGGCGGCTGAGCTAGCTCGAGGGCCGGGACCTGAGGACGTAGAGCATTTACTTTCTAACCACCCTGCAGGAACACACCATTGATAAAGGCCCAGAGCCAGGCGCAACCTGCCTCGAGGTAGGGCCTCGTGAGTCCCGTGCTGGCTCACGAGTGCCTAGATACACCTCTCCTAGCCCTACCATGCCGGCCACGTGTCAGGGCGGGGCTGTACACGCCCCAGGGGCTCCTCCCGGAGGGGAGCCCCCTCCCACGTACCAGTGGAAGCACCATGCTCCACGCTGGCTGATGACACTGCCGAGGAGCGGCTATGCCCGTACACATACGGAAGCGCTATGCTCCGCGCTGGTGATAAACAACTAAGGGCGGCCTATGGCCGTACCGACCTCATGGAGCCCAGAGCTCAGTGTCCGGCACCATCGCAACGCCTCCCCTCATGAGCGCCGCGCGAGGGGGCTGGACACGGGGGCTACTCTCGGGCAAGGCCCGAGCGCACGCCACCCAGCCAGATCCCTCGGACCTGGTCGTCACGCGCCCCTCCCCGAGCGGAGCCAAGGTATAGAAACCCATTTGAACGTCAAGGGGGACTCCTGAGCATCGCCACTCAGGAGCCTAACTTTCCCCGTAGCCCCTCACTCCTTAGTCCCGTCCTGGTTTCCGGTCGGGGCTAATGCTGGGTGAGGTATGCGTGGGGCCGGGCCCTGGCGACATAGAGCGTGAGCAAGTAGGGGAGAAAAAGGAAAATTCCAAGAAATTCAAAGCAAATATTACAAGCCATAGATTGTTTCACAATGTCAAACACAAGTTTAAACGCCTCCGCGAGGCATGGTGCATGTTGCAGGAATAAAAACAGGACGGAAGCCGCGAAGGGATCACTCTCCAGTGGCGCTGCCGCCTGTGCTGGAGTCACGCTGGACAACTCCGCCTCCCGGGGCCGCGGAGCTGGCGGCACCGCACTCGGGCAAGATGCTGAAGGCGCGGAACCTCCCCAGCAAAGCTTCGGCTCGGCCTTTCACGGCCTCGGCGGCAGCGACGGCAAGGTCGCCGCTCACGGGTTCCAGCAGGCTGTCAAAGTCGACGTCGAGGTCGCGCAGGTAGACGTGGCTGAGGACATGCGTCAGCACCGCAGAAGACAGGGCACGCGCCTCAGCCTCGGCCGTGGGGCCAAGGCCGTCTATGACATCTTCAAGCGCACGGACCAGGAAGGGAAGCAGCTTGGCGGGGCCGTCCTCTGCACCGGCCAACGGCTCCTCCAAGCCGCTCCCGTAAAGCGTCTTCAGCGCGGCACGAGCCTTCTTCTCCATCTCCGCGAAGGCCACCCGATCCTCCGCCAGGACCTTCGCCTTGGCGTCTAGCTCGGTCCTCTCCGCCTGCAGCGACCGCTCTAGCGTCTCCAATCGGTCGTGGAGGTCATCAAGCTTGACATCCCGGTCCTTCACGGCAGCCTCCCGAGCCTTCATCTCCTTCTCTTTCTCCTGGCGGCCGTGGACCTCCTTGGCGAGCTCGTCGCGTAGGCCTTGCAGCTCGGTCTCCAGCGCCTCGCAGCGAGCCTTGGCAGCCGCAGCGTCGCCCAGGGCAGCATCGCGAGCGGCCTTGGCTTGGTTGGTGGCCTGCTTCTCCCCATCAGAGGACGACACGGCCTCGCTCGGCGCTACTCGGACGGAGGCAGCGGAACGGGCCCAGCCAGAAGCTAGCTAGCTCCAGGCGCCCAGCCACTAGGCGAGGGTCCGCGCTCAGAAGATCCTCCCGCAGCTGGCTCAGTTCGCTGGCGACCTGGTCCAAGACGGCGGCAGAGGGAATAGAAGAAGCGGGAACTGGCGGAGCAAGCGAAGAGGACGGCAGCGTGATCACGGCTTGGCAGGAAGGAACCCCTTGGGCCATGGCTGCCCCGGCTGCAGCATCGAGCGCAGTCGACTCCAGGGTCAGCAGGGCCACGGGGGCTGACTCCTCGCCGAGGCATCCCAGTCGGCCTCGCGAGGACGGCCGGGCAGGGGAGGCGCGAGCCTCGCCGTCTTCCTCCCCAGCGGACGAAGGCGCCGCCCCGGCACATGGACTCACCCCAAGCAGGGCCGCAAAAGCCCCTCTCAACCTCTTCGCCGCAGGCGCCAGCCTGACAAAGAATATGGACATTAAGCCTCGGCGGCAGAAACCAAGCAAAGCACGAATCAAGCACTTACTAGTCATCGTTCGCGAACTCAAGAAACCTCCGGCCAAACTTGAAGCCCGAGAGCCTGCAGCTGGGGTCAGCCTCGAGAGGCCCGGAAGCAGAGGGCACGTCGGGAGGGCTGGAGCTGGCCCAAGACCGCCCAGGGACCAGAGCAGACCCTGGGGGAACCAGCCCTGACTTGCCCTTCCTTGTGACCAAGGGAGAGTCCTCCCCTCCTTGCCTGGCGCCGGCCTCGTTGTCGTCCAGCATGGAGCGGAGGGCCTGGGACCTGCGCCGAGGGAAAGACTACCTCGACTCCTCGCTAGTCGCCTCAGAGTCAGACTCTTCCTCCTCCGCCTCTTCTTCCCCCTTGCTCCCGCTGGAGCTGTCGGAGGACACGTTCACCATCGCCAGCGCCGCAAGACCCTCGGGAGCTTCCGCGGGCACCATCCCCTCACCATTGAAGGTGGGCATGGCGTTCACCACCTGCTCCCAGTCGTCACGAGGGAACAGGGGGACGGGGGCACCCACCGGCTTCGCCACGTCTCCCCCAACCAAGGAATGGAGGGCCGCGACCAGATTCTCATCGGTCAGGGCCTCAGAGCTTAGGGGCAAGGCGGTGTCCGCTTCCCCAAGCCTCCACGACGGGAGCGAGTGCTCTTGGAGTGGAGCCACCTGGTGCTCTAAGAACTCCCTCAGGAGCGTGGCCCCGGTCAGCTTCGCCACCCCCAAGTTGCTTGGCCTCAGGTCCGCGTTCATCCTCTTCAGCACCGCCTTCACACGGGGGTCGACGAGCTCCGCGCGAGACCACGCGTCGACAGCCTTGGGATGCCCCGTAGGCAACACCAGACAGGGGTGGAGGCGCCCGACGTCCACCATGACCCACTTGCTCCGGAAGCCTTCGATTCTCTTCCCAGGCTTCAAGATAGCATTGGAATTAGAGTATGCGATGAAGCTCGCACATGCGGAGATATGGCCACCGGAAACCCGGAGGGAAAAATAGTGACGCAACAGGGCCACTGAGGGCTTTACCCCGACGTGAGCCTCACATTAGTAAGCAAAAATCGCCAGGAGAAGAACAGAGTTGGGGTGGAGATGCAGAGCCTGCAAGTTGTACTGGCGGAGAATAGCAAAGAAGAACTCAGAGAAAGGAGGCACCAGACCGGCGACGATGGCACTCACAAAGAGCGGATAGAAGGTGCTCCCCTTGCCTTCAGGCTGGTCGGAGCCGACCTTAAGCACAGTCGCCCCCTTGCTGCCTTGCGCCACTGTCATCGGGCGCGTGAGGGAGTGGTTCTTCTCCGGCAGGTTTGGGGAATCCAGAGCCGGTGAGTACCAGGCCTCAGTCGGGGACTTGCGAGGCGCCATGGTGTGCTGGATGAGGAGGATTGAGATAGATCTGGAGGATTTCAGGAGCAAGAAGGAGGAGAGCAAGAAAGGGGATCTGGGGCAAGGCAAACAAGAACAAAGCAAGTAAGTCTGGCACGGGCACCTCTTTTGTCAGATGGACAGTTGCCGAGGAGTCGTGGGGAAGCGCAGACGCCCACGTCCAATCAATCGCCACGCGGCGCCCAAGGCCACAGGCTTTTGGGGCCCGCGGCGCTTCACGCTTGCCCCTTCGCTTCCCTGCTAGGCCAAGCCCGGGCGCGCCTTGGGCCCGGGGGCTACTGTCGGCGTTCTAGGAACGGGGGTCCCCAGACTTGCCTGCCTACGGCCTGCGGCGTGGCTCAAGTGGGGTCCAGCGCGGCCCATCTTCATCAGCTCAAGCTCAAGACCCTCGCGAGGGGCCAAGCCTCGCGGGGCGGACGACGGAAAGCTTCCTCAGAGGCAGCCTCATCAGGCAGGCTCGCGAGGAGGCGGAGAGATCAAGGCGGGGATACATCGCGAGGAGCCCGTGACGCAAGCCATGACGATCGAGACTAGGCGGGCGCCAGGAGGGCGCCGGCCTGTGCAGTGTCCTTGTTTCCCCTTTGGTGCTAAGGGAGCAAGCACAGGCCAAGGCATCGGGCAAAGGTTACCATTCCGGTGCAACGAGACCAAGACTAGCAGAGCAGCAGGATGGAGGTCACCATGGAGCCCAAGACGGCGTCATCACCAGTGCTTTTGGCAGCCGAAGACCACCTTTGGTCAGGATAACTTGTACTAGATGTTCCCCTTCAAAATGGCCAATTGTTGGCGCCCTTCCCGCTCATTATTTGCGGAGAGGCCCAAGGCCTCTATAAATAGAGCTAGCCACCACAGAGTAGAAAAAGAAGAGATGGACACACCTAGACATCTAGAGATCTGATAGAGCCCTAGCAGAGAGAGAGAGGCGACTGAACTCACCCAAGCAGTTCATCGCACCAGCTAAAGAACACCTCTCACGAGGTTGTTCTTCCCTTGTACTATTCATCATCAGCCCCTGAGGCAATCCACCACAACACACACCGGAGTAGGGTATTACACCACAATGGTGGCCCGAACCAGTATAAACATCGTGTCCCTTGTGTTGTTCGTTGTATCCAGTTTAGATCACGCGAGGAGATTGGACGTGGATCTGTAGGGGAGAGATCTCCGCGCGCACCCCAGTGTTCGAACCTCAAGGTTCTGTCGGAACCTGAAATCTGACACTCTCTGTTTCTCGGACTGAATTGTCCGATTAACCAGGAGATAACCGCCGACAAGGATCATGGTGGCAATGCGATTTCATTCATTAGGAAAAACTGTGTGTACACAGCATACCATGCGTCTCTGCATGCACCATTCCCTGATATGTGCTGCCATGGTCTGCAGCCCAAAGTAAGAGAGAGGGTCGCAAGTATCAGAATTCGACCTGCTAGCTAGAGTTTCCCCCGTTAGGCACCCATCTGATTCAAGTCGTCAGCCAATCTCCGCGGCTTAATAAATAGTAACATCTAGCTGAGCCAGTTAGTTAGATGCGTAGACTTGGTGTAGTAGGATCTTTATTTAGTTTGATGCATACACTTGTTATTTTTTGGTAGCCCTTTTGTAATGATGGTTGCTGTTTGTTTTGGAAGAGAGAGTTGCGTCTTTACTCTTCTGGCCTGCTTACTGCTTCTGTTGCACCCCAGCCCTGGTTGCTACTGCTGTTGTTTTCAATGTACAATCAATAGTATATTTTGTCTGTTGGTTGAATAAATGTGTTGTTAGAATGATAAACACAATGTTTTGGAAGTCATTGCATGGACCGATCCTTTAGTGCCCCATACCGTATGTAGCGCATACTATTTTTGGTACAGAACACATTTTCCACTTGTCGATAACATGTAGCCCACTTATGAAGGCCCAATAGAGGAGCCCATAATTAACTGCAAGGGGGGATCTCACATGAATCCGGCCCAGGTACATGGTCATGGTCCCCTAAACATAAATAAACAATAAATAAATCTAAATGCTCATGCACCAGTTCTTTTGAAAAGTAAAATTTTAATAGGAGGATATTATCTCCTATGAGAGTGTCATCACACTCAGTCGATATTGTTCTTAGGAAAAGATAGCAACCAGTCTTTTTTCTCCCATCATTTTCTTCTTGCAACCAACGGACCCATGCAAATGTAGGGTAACGTAGTAATTTCAAAAAAATTCCGACGCATACGCAAGATCATGGTGATGCATAGCAACGAGAGGGGAGAGTGTTGTCTACGTACCCTCGTAGACCGGAAGCGGAAGCGTTAGCACAATGCGGTTGATGTAGTCGTACATCTTCACGGCCCGACCGATCAAGCACCGAAACTACGGCACCTCCGATTTTTAGCACACGTTCAGCTCGATGACGATCCCCGGACTCCGATCCAGCAAAGTGTTGGGGATGAGTTCCGTCAGCACGACGGTGTGGTGACGATCTTGATGTTTTACCGTCGCAGGGCTTCGCCTAAGCACCGCTACAATATTATCGAGGACTATGGTGGAGGGGGGCACTTCACACGGCTAAGAGATCAATGATCAACTGTTGTGTCTATGGGGTGCCCCCTGCCCCCGTATATAAAGGAGTGGAGGAGGGGACCGGCCAAGGAGGGTGGCGTGCCCTAAGGGGGAGTCCAACTCCCACAGGGAGTAGGACTCCCCTTTTTCCTATTAGGAGTAGGAGAGGGAAGGAAGAGGAAGGAGGGAGGAAGGAAAGGGGGGCCCTCCCAATTTGGATTGGGCTTGGGGGGGCGCCCCCTCCCTTGCTCCTTTCCCCTCCTTTCCACTAAGGCCCAATAAGGCCCATATACCTCCCGGGGGGTTCCGATAACCTCTCGGTGATCCGGTATTGTCCCAATCTCACCCGGAACCTTTCCGGTGTCCAAATATAGTCATCCAATATATCGATCTTTATGTCTCAACCATTTCGTGACTCCTCGTCAAGTCCGTGATCACATCCGGGACTCCGAACATCCTTCAGTACATCAAAATATATAAACTCATAATGAAACTGTCATCGTAACATTAAGCGTGCGAACCCTACGGGTTCGAGAATGATGTAGACATGACCGAGACACGTCTCCGGTCAATAACCAATAGCGGAACCTGGATGCTCATATTGGCTCCTACATATTCTACGAAGATCTTTATCGGTCAGACCGCATAACAACATACGTTTGTTCCCTTTGTCATCGGTATGTTACTTGCCCGAGATTCGATCGTCAGTATCACAATACCTAGTTCAATCTCGTTACCGGCAAGTCTCTTTACTCGTTTTGTAATACATCATCTTGCAACTAACTTATTAGTTGCATTGCTTGTAAGGCTTAAGTGATGTGCATTACCGAGAGGGCCCAGAGATACCTCTCCGACACTCGGAGTGACAAATCCTAATCTCGAAATACGCCAACCCAACATGTACCTTTGGAGACACATGTAGAGCACCTTTATAATCACCCAGTTACGTTGTGACGTTTGGTAGCACACAAAGTGTTCCTCCGGTAAACGGGAGTTGCATAATCTCATAGTCATAGGAACATGTATAAGTCATGAAGAAAGCAATAGCAACATACTAAACGATCGGGTGCTAAGCTAATGGAATGGGTCATGTCAATCACTTCATTCTCCTAATGATGTGATCCCGTTAATCAAATGACAACTCATGTCTATGGTTAGGAAACATAACCATCTTCGATTAACGAGCTAGTCAAGTAGAGGCATACTAGTGACACTCTGTTTGTCTATGTATTCACACATGTATTATGTTTCTGGTTAATACAATTCTAGCATGAATAATAAACATTTATCATGATATAAGGAAATAAATAATAACTTTATTATTGCCTCTAGGGCATATTTCCTTCAGTCTCCCACTTGCACTAGAGTCAATAATCTAGATTACACAATAATGATTCTAACACCCATGGAGCCTTGGTGATGATCATGTTTTGCTCGTGGAAGAGGCTTAGTCAATGGGTCTGCTACATTCAGATCCGTATGTATCTTGCAAATCTCTATGTCTCCCACCTGGACTAGGTCCCGGATGGAATTGAAGCGTCTCTTGATGTGCTTGGTTCTCTTGTGAAATCTGGATTCCTTTGCCAAGGCAATTGCACCAGTATTGTCATAAAAGATTTTCATTGGACCCGATGCACTAGGTATGACACCTAGATCGGATATGAACTCCTTCATCCAGACTCCTTCGTTTGCCGCTTCCGGAGCAGCTATGTACTCTGCTTCACATGTAGATCCCGCCATGACGCTTTGTTTAGAACTGCACCAACTGACAGCTCCACCGTTTAATATAAATACGTATCCGGTTTGCGATTTAGAATCGTCCGGATCAGTGTCAAAGCTTGCATCAACGTAACCATTTACGATGAGCCCTTTGTCACCTCCACATTAGAGAAACATATCCTTAGTCCTTTTCAGGTATTTCAGGATGTTCTTGACCGCTGTCCAGTGATCCACTCCTGGATTACTTTGGTACCTCCCTGCTAGACTTATAGCAAGGCACACATCAGGTCTGGTACACACCATTGCATACATGATAGAGCCTATGGCTGAAGCATAGGGAACATCTTTCATTTTCTCTCTATCTTCTGCAGTGGTCGGGCATTGAGTCTTACTCAACTTCACACCTTGTAACACAGGCAAGAATCCTTTCTTTGCTTGATCCATTTTGAACTTCTTCAAAACTTTGTCAAGGTATGTGCTTTGTGAAAGTCCAATTAAGTGTCTTGATCTATCTCTATAGATCTTAATGCCCAATATGTAAGCAGCTTCACCGAGGTCTTTCATTGAAAAACTCTTATTCAAGTATCCCTTTATGCTATCCAGAAATTCTATATCATTTCCGATTAGCAATATGTCATCCACATATAATATCAGAAATGCTACAGAGCTCCCACTCACTTTCTTGTAAATATAGGCTTCTCCAAAAGTCTGTATAAAACCAAATGCTTTGATCACACTATCAAAGCGTTTATTCCAACTCTGAGATGCTTGCACCAGTCCATAAATGGATCACTGGAGCTTGCACACTTTATTAGCTCCCTTTGGATTGACAAAACCTTCCGGCTGCATCATATACAACTCTTCTTCCAGAAATCCATTCAGGAATGCAGTTTTGACATCCATCTGCCAAATTTCATAATCATAAAATGCGGCAATTCCAAACATGATTCGGACAGACTTAAGCATCTCTACGGGTGAGAAGGTCTTATCGTAGTCAATCCCTTGAACTTGTCGAAAACCTTTTGCGACAAGTCGAGCTTTGTAGACAGTAACATTACCGTCGGCGTCAGTCTTCTTCTTGAAGATCCATTTATTCTCAATTGCTTGCCGATCATTGGGCAAGTCAACCAAAGTCCACACTTTGTTCTCATACATGGATCCCATCTCAGATTTCATGGCTTCAAGCCATTTTGCGGAATCTGGGCTCACCATCGCTTCTTCATAGTTCGTAGGTTCATCATGATCTAGTAGCATGACTCTGGAACAGGATTAACGTACCACTCTAGTGCGGATCTTACTATGGTTGATCTACGAGGTTCAGTAGTAACTTGTTCTGAAGTTTCATGATCATCATCATTAGCTTCCTCACTAATTGGTGTAGGTGTCATAGAAACCGGTTTCTGTGATGTGCTACTTTCCAATAAGGGAGCAGGTACAGTTACCTCATCAAGTTCTACTTTCCTCCCACTCATTTCTTTCGAGAGAAACTCCTTCTCTAGAAAGGATCCATTCTTATCAACAAATGTCTTGCCTTCGGATCTGTGATAGAAGGTGTACCCAACAGTCTCCTTCGGGTATCCCATGAAGACACATTTCTCCGATTTGGGTTCAAGCTTATCAGGTTGAAGCTTTTTCACATAAGCATCGCAGCCCCAAACTTTCAGAAACGACAACTTTGGTTTCTTGCCAAACCATAGTTCATAAGGCGTCGTCTCAACGGATTTTGATGGTGCCCTATTTAACGTGAATGCGGCCGTCTCTAAAGCATAACCCCAAAACGATAGCGGTAAATCTATAAGAGACATCATAGATCGCATCATATCAAGTAAAGTACGATTACGACATTCAGACACACCATTACGCTGTGGTGTTCCGGGTGGCGTGTGTTGCGAAACTATTCCGCATTGTTTCAAATGTAAACCAAACTCGTAACTCAAATATTCTCCTCCACGATCAGATCGTAGAAACTTTATTTTCTTGTTACGATGATTTTCAACTTCACTCTGAAATTCTTTGAACTTTTCAAATGTTTCAGACTTATGTTTCATTAAGTAGATATACCCATATCTGCTTAAATCATCTGTGAAGGTGAGAAAATAACGATATCCACCACGAGCTTCAACATTCATTGGACCACATACATCTGTATGTATGATTTCTAACAAATCTGTTGCTCTCTCCATAGTACCGGAGAATGGTGTTTTAGTCATCTTGCCCATGAGGCACGGTTCGCAAGTACCAAGTGATTCATAATCAAGTGGTTCCAGAAGTCCATCAGTATGGAGTTTCTTCATGCGCTTTACACCGATATGACCTAAACGGCAGTGCCTCAAATAAGTTGCACTATCATTATTAACTCTGCATCTTTTGGCTTCAACATTATGAATATGTGTATCACTACTATCGAGATTCATCAAGAATAGACCACTCTTCAAGGGTGCATGACCATAAAAGATATTACTCATATAAATAGAACAACCATTATTCTCTGATTTAAATGAATAACCGTCTCGCATCAAAGAAGATACAGATATAATGTTCATGCTCAACGCTGGCACCAAATAACAATTATTTAGGTCTAATACTAATCCCGATGGTAGATGTAGAGGTAGTGTGCCGACCGCGATCACATCGACTTTGGAACCATTTCCCACGCGCATCGTCACCTCGTCCTTCGCCGGTGTTCGCTTAATCCGTAGTCCCTGTTTCGAGTTGCAAATATTAGCAACAGAACCAGTATCAAATACCCAGGTGCTACTGCGAGCTCTAGTAAGGTACACATCAATAACATGTATATCACATATACCTTTGTTCACCTTGCCATCCTTCTTATCCGCCAAATACTTGGGGCAGTTCCGCTTCAAGTGACCAGTCTGCTTGCAGTAGAAGCACTCAGTTTCAGGCTTAGGTCCAGACTTGGGTTTCTTCTCCTGAGCAGCAACTTGCTTGTTATTCTTCTTGAAGTTCCCCTTCTTCTTCCCCTTGCCCTTTTTCTTGAAACTAGTGGTCTTGTTGACCATCAACACTTGATGCTCCTTCTTGATTTCTACCTCCGCAGCTTTTAGCATTGCGAAGAGCTCGGGGATTGTCTTCTTCATCCCTTGCATATTATAGTTCATCACGAAGCTCTTGTAGCTAGGTGGAAGTGATTGGAGAATTCTGTCAATGACGCAATCATCCGGAAGATTAACTCCCAGTTGAATTAAGTGATTATTATACCCAGACATTTTGAGTATATGCTCACTGACAGAACTGTTCTCCTCCATCTTGCAGCTATAGAACTTATTGGAGACTTCATATCTCTCAATCCGGGCATTTGCTTGAAATATTAACTTCAACTCCTGGAACATCTCATATGCTCCATGACGTTCAAAACGTCGTTGAAGTCCCGATTCTAAGCCGTAAAGCATGGCACACTGAACTATCGAGTAGTCATCATCTTTGCTCTGCCAGACGTTCATAACATCTGGTGTTGCTCCAGCAGTAGGCCTGGCACCCAGTGGTGCTTCCAGGACGTAATTCTTCTGTGCAGCAATGAGGATAATCCTCAAGTTACGGACCCAGTCCGTATAATTGCTACCATCATCTTTCAATTTTGCTTTCTCAAGGAACGCATTAAAATTCAACGGAACAACAGCACGGGCCATCTATCTACAATCAAACATAAACAAGCAAGATACTATCAGGTACTAAGTTCATGATAAATTTAAGTTCAATTAATCATATTACTTAAGAACTCCCACTTAGAAAGGCATCCCTCTAATCTTCTAAGTGATCACGTGATCCAAATCAACTAAACCATAACCGATCATCACGTGAAATGGAGTAGTTTTCAATGGGGAACATCACTATGTTGATCATATCTACTATATGATTCACGCTCGACCTTTCGGTCTCAGTGTTCCGAGGCCATATCTGCATATGCTAGGCTCGTCAAGTTTAACCTGAGTATTCTGCGTGTGCAAAACTGGCTTGCACCCATTGTAGATGGACGTAGAGCTTATCACACCCGATCATCACGTGGTGTCTGGGCACGACGAACTTTGGCAACGGTGCATACTCAAGGAGAACACTTTTATCTTGAAATTTAGTGAGAGATCATCTTATAATGCTACCGTCAATCAAAGCAAGATAAGATGCATAAAAGATAAACATCACATGCAATCAATATAAGTGATATGATATGGCCATCATCATCTTGTGCTTGTGATCTCCATCTCCGAAGCATCGTCATGATCACCATCGTCACCGGCGCGACACCTTGATCTCCATCGTAGCATCGTTGTCGTCTCACCAATCTTATGCTTCCACGACTATCGCTACCGCTTAGTGATAAAGTAAAGCATTATAGCGCGATTGCATTGCATACAATAAAGCGACAACCATATGGCTCCTGCCAGTTGCCGATAACTCGGTTACAAAACATGATCATCTCATACAATGAAATTTAGCATCATGTCTTGACCATATCACATCACAACATGCCCTGCAAAAACAAGTTAGACGTCCTCTACTTTGTTGTTGCAAGTTTTACGTGGCTGCTACGGGCTTAGCAAGAACCGTTCTTACCTACGCATTAAAACCACAATGATAGTTTGTCAAGTTGGTGTTGTTTTAACCTTCGCAAGGACCGGGCGTAGTCACACTCGGTTCAACAAAAGTTGGAGAAACTGACACCCGCCAGCCACCTGTGTGCAAAGCACGTCAGTAAAACCAGTCTCGCGTAAGCGTACGCGTAATGTCGGTCCGAGCCGCTTCATCCAACAATACCTCCGAACCAAAATATGACATGCTGGTAAGCAGTATGACTTATATCGCCCACAACTCACTTGTGTTCTACTCGTGCAGAACATCAATGCATAAAACCTAGGCTTGGATGCCACTGTAGGGTAACCTAGTAATTTCAAAAAAATTCCTATGCACACGCAAGATCATGGTGATGCATAGCAATGAGAGGGGAGAGTGTTGTCTACGTACCCTCGTAGACCGGAAGCAAAAGCGTTAGCACAACGCGGTTGATGTAGTCGTACGTCTTCACGGCCCGACCGATCAAGCACTGAAACTACGACACCTCCGAGTTTTAGCACACGTTCAGCTCGATGACGATCCCCGGACTACGATCCAGCAAAGTGTCGGGGATGAGTTCCGTCAGCACGAGGTGTGGTGATGATCTTGATGTTTTACCGTCGCAGGGCTTCGCCTAAGCACCGCTACAATATTATCGAGGACTATGGTGGAGGGGGGCACCGCACACGGCTAAGAGATCAATGATCAACTGTTGTGTCTATGGGGTGCCCCCCTGCCCCCGTATATAAAGGTGTGGAGGAGGGGGCCGGCCAAGGAGGGTGGCGCGCCCTAAGGGGGAGTCCCACTCCCACAGGGAGTTGGACTCCCCTTTTTCCTATTAGGAGTAGGAGAGGGAAGGAAGAGGAAGGAGGGAGGAAGGAAAGGGGGGCCGGCCCCCCTCCCAATTCGGATTGGGCTTGGGGGGCGCGCCCCCTCCCTTGCTCCTTTCCCCTCCTTTCCACTAAGGCCCAATAAGGCCCATATACCTCCCAGGGGGTTCCGATAACCTCCCGGTGATCCGGTATTGTCCCAATCTCACCTGGAACCTTTCCGGTGTCGAAATATAGTCATCCAATATATCGATCTTTATGTCTCGACCATTTCGAGACCCCTCGTAAAGTCCGTGATCACATCCGGGACTCCAAACAACCTTCGGTACATCAAAATATATAAACTCATAATGAAACTGTCATCGTAACGTTAAGCGTGCGGACCCTATGGGTTCTAGAACGATGTAGACATGACCGAGACACGTCTCCGGTCAATAACCAATAGAGGAACCTGGATGCTCATATTGGCTCCTACATATTCTACGAAAATCTTTATCGGTCAGACCGCATAACAACATAAGTTTGTTCCCTTTGTCATCGGTATGTTACTTGCCCGAGATTCGATCGTCGGTATCTCAATACCTAGTTCAATCTCGTTACCGGCATGTCTCTTTACTTGTTCTGTAATACATCATCTTGCAACTAACTTATTAGTTGCATTGCTTGCAAGGCTTAAGTGATGTGCATTACCGAGAGGGCCCAGAGATACCTCTCCGACAATCAGAGTGACAAATCCTAATCTCGAAATACACCAACCCAACATGTACCTTTGGAGACACCTGTAGAGCACCTTTATAATCACCTAGTTACGTTGTGACGTTTGGTAGCACACAAAGTGTTCCTCCGGTAAACAGGAGTTGCATAATCTCATAGTCATAGGAACATGTATAAGTCATGAAGAAAGCAATAGCAACATAATAAACGATCGGGTGCTAAGCTAATGGAATGGGTCATGTCAATCACATTATTCTCCTAATGATGTGATCCCGTTAATCAAATGACAACTCATGTCTATGGTTAGGAAACATAACCATCTTCGATTAACGAGCTAGTCAAGTAGAGGCATACTAGTGACACTCTGTTTGTCTATGTATTCACACATGTATTATGTTTCCGGTTAATACAATTCTAGCATGAATAATAAACATTTATCATGATATAAGGAAATAAATAATAACTTTATTATTGCCTCTAGGGCATATTTCCTTCAGCAAACCGTAGTCAACATCGTAAATAGTTCCGGTCCATTATTATTTTTTGATAAGAATGCCCAACCCAGCCCAACACATTCGTGACGCCACTTTATCCTCCGCCTTGGTGCGCTCGTCGTGGCGCCGCTGTCCGGCCCTGTCAACATAGTGAATTTGGAGAGGACTATAGTTGTGAGTATGACAGTACATACCCACCAAGTCCACTCCCGAACACAAGCAAGCGCCACTTTTGCTACTCAGATGCACCCCTCATTTTTACTCTAATCCACCCTGCTGATATCTGGGACCCACATGATTGTCAATGTATAGTCAATTAATGACAGAATTGCACAACTTTTTTCTTGAGGATTTGTTCGGAGGAGCAGGCTATAAACTGGGTTGTGTGGTCTGTGTGGCCCGTCTAAGAACATGACCAGCCCAACAATTTTTCTTTGGGAAAATAGGTAGCCCACTATTTCTTTTTGAAGAATACCCAAGCTATGCCTATTTGTTTTCTCCAACTTATTGGGATGCAAATCTTTCAAGGCGAGGAGGGATGCATTCCGGCATGGCCAAAGAATGTGGGCAGTATATCTTAAAAGTAATATGAAAGGGGTTGTGTCGGATTCCGGGCTCCGCAAACCCGGGATAGATTCAAACTCTGGGGTGCGTGCGAAGAACTCAACCTCCTCAGTTTGCCTACTCGCCGATCTCATAGCCTAGCTCAATGAACAGGAAGGAAACAAGACAAGGCAGTTTACCCAGGTTCCGTCCACCTTGCGGTGTAAAACCCTACTCCTGCTTTTTGGTGGATTAGCCTCGAGGTGGGCTGAAGATGAACTAGTACAGTGGGAGAACAACCTTAGGAGGTGTGTTCTTGAGCTGGTGAGGGAAAGGATGATCTGAATGATCTGTCCCCTTGTATGGTGGTGGCTAGGCTATATTTGCAGTGGCCTTGGTCCTCTTCCCCCAAAATGTAGGCGAGAAGGGATCCCACAACGGCCAAATTCGAAGGGAAACAACTAGAACATCTTATCTTGACGAAATGTGGTCTTTGCCTGCAAAGCTTCTCGTCGTGACGCCGTGGTGGGCTTGGTGATGACCTCTGTCCTGCCGTGCTGGCGGTTGTAGGGGGTGTCGTGCGACATATGCCAAAGGATGGCTTATCATGGATGGGGCTAATAATACGTCGCCGGTGCCAGGAAACGGGATAAGGCACAAACATGCACGCCGGCGAATCTTACCCAGGTTCGGGGCTCTCCTAGGAGATAACACCCCTAGTCCTGCTTCGTGGGATCTCCGCATGATCACTCAAGAAACATTAGTGGCTACAAGTTTGGTCCTTAAGCTGTTTCTCTAGAGGGGGAAGAAGAACAAGGCTAGCCCTAGCTTCCTCTCTCTATATGTATGCGTGAAATGAACTAAGGTCTGAACCCTTTGCACGGGTGCCCTGGGGGTTTTATATAGGCCTACCCCTAGGGGTACAAAGGTAATCTGGTCGGGTGTTGGCCCGTTTGTTAGTGTCTATGTTCGTCGGCTTCTCTACCGGCCGCTGGGGCCCGCTGCCTGGTGGGCCCTGTTAGCTGTCTCGAACTTGGCCGACAGGCTGTACCCACCGCTTGCGGGTCTGGCCGGCTGCTCAGCACTGTAGCGATGCTGGTAATGATGCATGCTTTGTCGGGGGAGGCGTGGCTACAGTACCGCCGCTTGGCGGGCGATCACTGTAGGCATCCCCCATCTCTTCTGATTAATTGCGCATGGACTTTGAGGAGAGGAGGGCCGCCTGGTCAGGGGCCGGCCTCTCCTCGAGCCGATTGGTCAGGGTTCGTCGCCCGCTGGCTCCT
Organism: Triticum urartu; assembly: GCF_003073215.2. Taxonomy (NCBI): domain Eukaryota; kingdom Viridiplantae; phylum Streptophyta; class Magnoliopsida; order Poales; family Poaceae; genus Triticum; species Triticum urartu. The sequence goes on from NC_053028.1 coordinate 424,270,646, forward strand.
CGTGGACATGTAGGGCCCACTGCCTGTGGCCGTATCGACAGTTCGTAGTGGGAGCATGGCCTTCTCTGCCATGGGTGATGTCGCGGGCCGCGTGGCGACAGTGCCATACTGTGACGCCCCAACACCGATGCTTCAGATGCCTTCCATGTTTTCTGAGTTTCATCATGTGATTTGTTTTGCTTGTTGCATTCTTCTTTGCATATTTTGCATTGCATCATGTCATCATGCCATCATTTTCTCAAAGCTAACTAAAACTCACTTAAATAAATTGCATGGATTTCTGATCCATTTAAATTGAGGGAACTCACATGGTGGTTTCTCTTTAAAACATACCCTCCCGATATTTAGGGAGATATTATAAAATATTCCATTTTTCGGAATCACCCATAAACACACTTGCAAATATTCCCCATGTCTTTTCTAGTTCAAGATTGACTTCAAAACCTTGCCCAAAATTCTCTTCCCATTTACCGAGGTTCCTCCAAAAATCCGAACATTTTTGGACAGTCCTAAAACTTCGTCCTAGTTCAAACCATTTGAATGAAATTCAAATGAGTTTGAATTCAACTTCATGCGCATGCCCACTTCTATTTTTCTAGGATCAAGCTCATTTTTGTGAGTCCGGGAAAATTACTCACTTGCGCAAAATTCTTGTCCTATCTCTTCTCCTTTTTCTTCTTTGTTTTTTTCTTTTCTTTTCTTCTGTTTTTAGAAGAAGAAGAGAGAAGGAGAGAGGAGCCAGCCCAGCCGGCCTCTTAGGCCTGACCAACTAGGCCGGCCCTTTAAGCTCAACCAGCCCTCCACCAAACTGGCCGAAGGCAAAGGCCCAGTTGACCCCCTCCTAATCCTAAATCTATCCCGCACCATCGCTCTACCTCCCGATCCCCATCTCCCTCCCGAGCGCCGTCACGCAGGGAGAGGACAGTGCCAACCCCTCTCCCGATCCACTTCTCTCCCCCGATCCCCTCGCGCCTCCTGATGCCGTCCAGGCCAGGGCTCCCTTGCCAACGGACCTCGACCTCGCCGGAGTGAAGCTCCTCCACATGCCAGCGCGACCCCGTGCCTCCGCCCGCCGCCATTTCCTTCCTGGAGCCCCTCGTCGCCTCCGCACCACTAGCTAGCCTCCGGAGCCCGTCGCCACTACGGATCAAGCTGCACTTCGTCGGGGTCCTCCCCTGCCGCCGCCTAGGACCTACTGGAGCTCCTCTGTCCGCCATGGACAGGAGCCCCTTGACCCTCCAGCCGCCCCTGCCAGGTTGCTACCTCCAGCCGCCCTTGCCGGCGACCAGCGCCGCCGTGGCCGTCCCCTCACCCGTGCCTTGGCCTCCTTCATCGTGCGCCTCTTTGGCTTCTGCATGCCACTGCCACCCTCCCCGGCCAACCCCCTCACCTCCTCTGCTCAATGTCATGTTGTGCCGCTCGCTATGGATGTCGTTGCGCCTCTGTTCGTCGATGTTTTCACCACGAGCCCCGTGCCCATTTCCATGGCTGCTCGCGCGCCGCCATGCCTTGTCTGCTTCTGGCCAGAGGCCCTTTTGGTATCTCTTTGTTTTGGGTCAGCAAGAGAGGCGCCAAGACCTATAACTGAGACCGTCAGGCATCTTCTTTGATATTTTTGCCAAGTACCACGACGACACGTCATGTTCGTCTACCGCCGTCTTTGGAATCTTTAAGAACGACAAGTACCTTGACGCCTGATGCATAGTGCAACTACCGTCACCGATGACCCGGGTAGCAGAAATGCTAAGTACCCCTTCGAGTTGACGAGATCGACAAGTTCGAATACCCCAAGTACCTCTTCAAAACGACTGAGTACCACTACCGCCGACCCTCGAGGACCCCGTGGACGTCAAGTTCCTCGTTGTGACCCCGAACACCTACGGAGTGTGTAAAACTACGAAGCGAGAACGACTACTTCTAGTACGAACGTCCCGAGAATGTCTACTTCCTCTACTTTGCACCGAACGAGAACCATCCCGTTTGCATGCTTCGAAGGTATAACCCCGTGACGAACGCCCGTGAACGAATGCATGTGTTGTATGAGATGCATGTTTGGATGTTGTGTCCTCCCGTGAACGTTAGTTGTTTCCCTCGCTTGGCACCATCGTCGACCCGTGGGAACCCGGTATCCGGGATCACCCCACCATCCTTGCATGACACGCTCTGATGTGGCCACTAGAAATTCTTTTGCTGTGAAGCAGAATCGAGAACATGTCAGTGATAAAGTGATGTTTGTGCCGGAGAAGAAGAATGGCAAAGGGATACTGGGAATTGCACCGTGTGCTCAATCTGCTAGCATAAATTGTTGTGGCGAAATTCCTGTCAAGTTAGTGGTGCCAGAGGAGGTGAAACCAAATTTTCGTATGCCAAGCTGGGTGATGATTGGTGCAATTCTAATCCAAGTGCCATAACACATCTGAAGGCTATTTGGAAAGGATGTGCACATAGTCCTTATTTCCTACGTAGTCATATTAGTAGTTGCGTTGTCAAGTAGGGTACTAGTTTGTTTTATAATCCTACAGGTGATCGGTGTGGCCGAATATTTTATTAGTTAACCTGTAATAAGTTCAAATCAGAGATAGAGTCTGTTAGAATCTAAAGTTAGAACTATGAGTCGGTTTGGTCTATACGTACGTCTCGCCTATATAATGGGCTAGCTTCGGCCGTGTACGGAGATTAGTTTTTGAGCAGTCGAATAAAGAAACCGGGAAAACGCATTGTGTCAGGGGGCACCAACGTGATGAGTTTTTGTGATCCATGACAAGGGATTCGTCGCTGCTACGTCGTGATTGACCTCGTGTTAATTTTTGACGCAAGTCCTTTTCCTTCAGTTTCTTCTCTCTAGTAAGATCCGAAGGCTTATTCTTCCACAACTAATTTTCTTCAACTACTGTTGCTATCGTTCATCATGTTTCATCTAGTATCGTGAAAGATCGGACTGTCACTCGCACAATTTAGCATCTCGCTAGTTTGTGCTCTATCAAGTGGTATTCAGAGCTAAGGTTTTTCACGGTACTGTGTTGATCAAGATGTCAACCTCGGTCAACAAGGATGATGAGGTTGCTGCTGATTCTGAGGAAATTGTACGTCCAGTGTACGCAGATGATATTCCTCAAAATATCCGGGATGGTTTTGACCACACATGCAACTACATCAAGCAATGTCATGACGCGCTCGGCAAAAGGATAGATGTCTTGATCACTCGGTTCGATGGTTTGGCAGACATCATCAATATGCCAACTACGAATTTTACCCCACCACAGACTGCTATGGCTGCTCCACTATATTATCCACCACCGGCTCGCGATGGACATGCTGGCGTGGATGATCGCCGTTTGGCGGCACAACCTCATGCTGGAGATGATGGTCTCAGTGACGATGTTGACCAGGCGAGATACGCGCCACGAGCACGACACTATGAGCCTTGTCCTGAAACTTCCGTTCGTGGCAGAGTGCATGACCGAGTTGGTCAAGCTGTGCATGTGCCTTTGGATGATGGAATTGGACGCATAAAAATTTCAATCCCTTCGTTCTCCAGCAAGTGCAAACCAGAAGGCTATTTGGAGTGGGAGATGCGTGTTGATCAAATTTTTGATGCCCATAATTATAGCGAGGAGAAGAAAGTTCAACTTGCTGGAATTGAGTTCACCGGTTACGCGCTAATTTGGTGGAATCAAATTTGTCATTCAAGACATCGCCCGACGACTTGGCGAGGGATGAAAGAATTCATGAGGCGACGTTTTGTTCCTGAGCACTATAAAATAGATATGTACAACAAGTTGCAGCGGCTTTCTCAAGGTAATATGAGTGTTGATGAATATTACAAGGAGATGGAATTGCTTATGATACGTACAGGGACAAAGGAGGATCAGGAGGCTACCATGGCATGTTTCTTTAACGGGCTAAATATTGAGGTGGAGGATCGTGTTGAGATGGTGGTCTACTACAACATACAAGATCTTGTGCACCAAGCTATGCGTGCGGAACAACAGATTAAGCGGCGCCAAGTCAGCACAGTTCCGATTAACACTTTCAACACATGGAGACGCTCGCATCATAAGAATGAGGATGTCGGTCCTAGATCCAGGGCGACATCATCAAATCGCTCTCATGGTTCCGTGCAAAAGGATGCCTCAAAATCAGGACTATCGATGGTTGATTCTAGTGCACAGTCGACCAGACGCACTAGTGACATAGAGTGTTTCAAGTGTGGAGGAAGGGGTCATATGAAGCATGAATGTCCTAATGAGAAAAGAGTGTTGCTCACGAGAGATGGTTATGCATCCGCTAGTGATGAAGAGTCAGTTTCTGACACTTCTAGTGAAAAATCTAAGGATGCTAAAAATGTGGTTGCGGGTATTGAAGTAGTTGAATCATATCCTTCACTGATGGTGCAACGAGTGCAAGAGGATCGCATTGAGAATAAGGGACATCGTTGGAATATTTTTCAGTCTGAGTGCAAAATCAATGAAACCAAATGTAAGGTAATCATTGATGGTGGAAGCTACACCAATGCGGTCAGCAAGGGGTTGGTAGAGGCTTTAGGATTGCGCCCGTGGAAACATCGCAGCCTCATCGCATTTAATGGATGTACCATACTGGAAAGTTGAAGGTTACTCATAAGGTACGTGTGAATTTTTTGGTTGGAGACTATAATGACATGGTGATATGTGATGTTATCCCTATGGATGTATGCCACTTATTATTGGGAAGACCATGGCGATATGATCGTGGTGCCACACATGACGGAAGGTCCAACACTTATTCATTTTGGAATAACAGAAAATGATATGTGTTGCAACCAATGTTTGCCAATGCTATCAAGGTGGATGCTATCATTTCAAATCCGAACAAGGTTCATGGAGCTATCATGAAACCGAGGACGGCTTCGTTTCAAGAGGGAGGGGATGATGTGGCCACTAGAGATTCTTTGGCTGCGAAGCAGAATCGAGAACATGTCAGTGATAAAGTGTTGTTTGTGCCGTAGAAGAAGAATGGCAAAGGGATACTGGAAATTGCACCGTGTGCTCAATCTGCTAGCATAAATTGTTGTGGCGAAATTCCTGTCAAGTTAGTAGTGCCAGAGGAGGTGAAACCAAATTTTCGTATGCCAAGCTAGGTGATGATTGGTGCAATTCTAATCCAAGTGCCTTAACACATCTGAAGGCTATTTGGAAAGAATGTGCACATAGTCCTTATTTCCTACGTAGTCATATTAGTAGTTGCATTGTCAAGTAGGGTACTAGTTCCTTTTATAATCCTACAGGTGAACGGTGTGGCTGAATATTTTATTAGTTAATCTGTAATTAGTTCAAATCAGAGATAGAGTCTATTAGAATCTAAAGTTGGAACTATGAGTCGGTTTGGTCTATACGTATGTCTCGCCTATATAATGGGCTGGCTTCGGCCGTGTACGGAGATTAGTTTTTGAGCAGTCGAATAAAGAAACCAGAAAACGCCTTGTGTCAGGGGCACCAACGTGATGAGTTTTTGCGATCCATGACAAGGGATTCTTCGTTGCTACGTCATGATTGACCTTGTGTTAATTTTTGACGCAAGTCCTTTTCCTTCGGTTTCTGCTCTCTAGTAACATCCGAAGGCTTATTCTTCCACTACTAATTATCTTCAACTGCTGCTGCTATCGTTCGTCGTGTTTCATATAGTATCGTGAAATACCGGACTGTCACTCGCACAATTTAGCATCTCGCTAGTTTGTGCTCTATCATGCTCCCATCACTTTTTCTTTTGCACCGGCATCTCAATCGAGTTACCAGAACCGCAATGTTGTCATGGCACCATTTCCGATGTCGTTGCCGCAGCACCACTTTCGTTTCCGCCACGATGACAAATGCTTCAAAATATGCTCATGTCAATATTTTCATAACATTGCATAACTTGCACATGTCATGCGCATCATGATAATAACATTTAAAATGTTTAAAATTTTTGTTGCATTAAATTGCTAATGCACATGAGGATTTACCATAATCATTGTTTGACGTTTCCGGCCTCATTTAAACTTGCCTAAATGTTTAGTTTACTTATGCTTCACCTCTTGCCATGTTTAACAACTTTTAATATTGTTGAGTACATAAACGGGAGTGAACTAAATAATCAAATGTGGTGTTTCGTCAATATGCAACTCATTGCATATTGAGCTCCAGTTAACTTGTAGTGTTGTTTGTGCACTTTTCCATGCCATGCTTTTTAAGTCGGACATGCATCATACTTGGTTGTGCATCATGCCATGTTTATGTGATGGTTGTTTACTATGTTGCTTGCTTCTTTCCGGGTTGCTTCTCTCTTTAGCTTCGGTTCCGTTCCGGAGTTGTGAGGATGCGTTCGGCTACGTCCGTTTGTCCTCTTCATGGACTCGTTCTTCTTCCTTGCGGGATTTCAGGCAAGATGACCATACCCTCGAAATCACTTCTATCTTTGCTTGCTAGTTGTTCATTCTATCGCTATGTTGCGCTACCTACCACTTGCTCTAACATGCCTCCCATGTTGCCATGTCAAGCCTCTAACCCACCTTCCTAGCAAATCGGTGTTTGGCTATGTTACCGCTTTTCCTCAGCCCCTCCTATAGCGTTGCTAGTTGCAGGTGAAGTTGAAGTTTGTCCCATGTTCAAACATGGATATGTTTGGATATCACAATATCTCTTATTTAATTAATGCATCTATATACTTGGTAAAGGGTGGAAGGCTCGGCCTTATGCCTGGTGTTTTGTTCCACTCTTGCCGCCCTAGTTTCCGTCATACCAGTGTTATGTTCCTTGATTTTGCGTTCCTTACGCGGTTGGGTGTTATGGGAACCCCTTGACAGTTTTCTTTGAATAAAACTCCTCCAGCAAGGCCCAACCTTGGTTTTAACATTTGCCACCAAAGCCTTTTTCCCTTGGGTTCTGCAGACTCAAGGGTCACCTTTATTTTAAACCCCCGGGCCAGTGCTCCTCTGAGTGTTGGTCCAAACTGGGCGATGTCCGGCGCCCCCTAGGCAACCAAGGTCTATGCCAACCCGACGTCTGGCCCATCCGGTGTGCCCTGAGAACGAGATACATGCGACTCCTATCGGGATTTGTCGGCACATCAGGCGGCTTTACTAGTCTTGTTACCATTGTCGAGATGTCTTGTAACCGGGATTCCGAGACTGATCGGGTCTTCCCGGGAGAAGGAATATCCTTCGTTGACCGTGAGAGCTTGTGATGGGCTAAGTTGGGACACCCCTGCAGGGTATAAACTTTCGAGAGCCGTGCCCACGGTTATGTGGCAGATGGGAATTTTTTAATATCCGGTTGTAGAGAACTTGACACTTGACTTAATTAAAATGCATCAACCACGTGTGTAGCCATGATGGTCTCTTTTCGGCGGACTACGGGAAGTGAACACGGTCTTGTGTTATGCTTGAACGTAAGTAGTTTCAGGATAACTTCTTGATCACTTCTAGCTTCATGGCCGTTGCGTTGCTTCTCTTCTTGCTCTTATTTGCGTATTTTAGCCACCATATATTTCTTAGCGCTTGCTGCAGCTCCACCTCATTACCATATCCTACCCATAAGCTTAAATAGTCTTGATCTCGCGGGTGTGAGATTGTTGAATCCTCGTGACTCACATATACTTCCAAACAGTTGCAGGTGCCGATGATACCAGTGCAGGTGACGCAACCGAGCTCAAGTGGGAGCTCGATAAAGATCTTGATCATTGTTTTGTGTCTTTTCTGGTTGATCAGTAGTGGAGTCCAGTTGGGATGATCGAGGATCTAGCAATTGGGGTTGTCTTCCTTTATTTTAGTTCCGCAGTCGGACCTTTGATTGTACTCTGGATGATGTATGTTTAACTTGTAATTGTGTGAAGTGGCGATTGTAAGCCAACTCTTTATCCCTTTCTTATTCAGTACATGGGATTGTGTGAAGATTACCCAACTCGCGACTAAACCACCATGCGGTTATGCCTCTAAGTCGTGCCTCGACACGTGGGAGATATAGTCGCATTGTGGGTGTTTCAAGTTGGTATCAGAGCCATCCTCGACTTAGGAGCCCCCTGCTTGATCGAATCGCTGACGTTGTTGAGTCTAGAACATAATGTTTTGAGTCTTAGGATTATATATATCGGAGAGTAGGATTCTTTTTACTCCTCAGTCCCTTTGTCGCTCTAGTGAGGCCTCCTGACATAGAAGTTTTGACTTTTTTCTCCTCAACTTTCACGATTTTTTTTGGATCACGCGGGTATCTTGGAATTGTTCCAATATTCTTGTGATGAGAACATTGTTCTTGGTGCCTCCTGACATTTAGGGGTTGTGGCAGTGTCCCGGGGAGTTGAGCTCCGAGGTGTTGTCATCACAATTTTATCATTGCAGTTCTGGAATACCTGAGTTCGCCGACATCGAAAATCTCTTTTATGCAGTTGTTGGTGAGATAACCTCGAGGTCACCCAGTACTGGGGAGGGAGTTCGGGAGTATTTCCATAACTCGTATAACGGATGCTTTTCAAAGGTTGAGGTACATGATTTCCGAAGGTTTCTTGGTTTTGTGTTGAAGGATGGATACAGCTGGATGTAGGGATTGTTAGTTTGGGTGAGATATTATGCTTCCCCTGTATCCCCAACACCTGATTGCATAACCAGAAAGTTTCAGGAGTTTATAAGTTGGAATTCAATTAGCTCCTAGAATAATCATTCCAACAGACACATGATACGATATGGTGTCTATCATATGTTTGTTTCCGTCTTATTCTGCAAACCAATCCTTGTTTTGTTTTGAGTTGTGGTATTCGAGTTGCTTTGAAGTTAAATGTGGATTCCATACCTTTCCTAAGCAGTGTTCTCATATTTCTATGTGAATACTAATCCTTCATGATAATCGAGATTGTCATGTCAATCTTTTTCAACCGGTGTGTTTCTCTTCAAGTGGACCCGATCATTTCAACATCCGCAAGATCACCTCTCGGTTTTCCCAATGTTGTTCGTTTCATCTGTTCCCAAGTTGCCTTTGTTTTCCCGCCCTCCCACCCTTTTTCTTCAAGGACTCGGATTTCTTAATCAAGTATATTTTTTATTGATGGGAAGTCTCTCCATTCTTTTCTGTCAATGTTCTTATCCGGTGATTCTAAAGAAGATACTAACGGAGCTTCAAGTTTATTATTCTTCGTTCTCTTTTCTTCTATGGTGGATTCAATTCAAGCTTTGTTGATCACATCTTTTCCTCGTTTCAAATGCTTTCTAATGTCGGTGCACCTCTTAATCATTCACTTCTCTCTATTCATTTGTTCTGGAGTGCTGAAGATATCTCAGAAGGCTTGTCTTTTCATTCAAGATCGGTTCAACCCCTTTCGAGATTGTTATCTCATTCAGGCCATTTAATTCAACTGGTGCAATCTCCCTTTCAAATAATCGTTCAATAGTGTATCTTTTGAGTAGGCCCTAGCCCACGGGTCTTTTCCTAGGATCTTACCTGACTCTTCTTTTTTTTCCGAAGTTATTCTCAAATTCATTTCAAAGTGTGATGTAAGAATGAATTGCCATCAGTCATATGCCTTTCTCCAAGATCTTTCACATTTTTTTTCATTTTTGGTTCAACCTTTCTATTCTTCATTCCGGAGTGCATCAAAAATTCATGGTGGTGTTTCTTGTCGTCATACTCAGATTTTAAGACCGAAGAAAATTTTTTCCTCCAAATCTTAGTCGTTCTCTCAGAGATGCCAAGTTCTAGCTTGATGCCATCCTCTCATAATTGTTTTTGATTGTGAGAATTATTTTCACCCATCCGGAGCTATTCAGGAGTCTTTTCAGTTTGATTCTCCGAAGGCCATCATTTCGGGTTTATTCATTCTCAGCTTTCAGTTCTCATTCTCGAATTCTTCCGGCGCATCATTCAAGTACCCTCTAATCAGCTCGTGATCTCTTCGTTCTCTTGTATCTATTTTCCCTCAAGTAACTTCGCTCGTTTGTCCCATTCTTCCCGGTGATTCATTCTTTATCTTCGTTGATTTTTCAGATTCTTACGGTGGTTCGTTCAAGTTTCTTCTTACTTTGCCATCACATTAATTCATTCGTTGTTTCCAAATCCCACTGGTGGTTCCATCAATACCTTCTCAAGTTTACGCTATATCTATCTTAATCCTTTCTACGAGATTAAGTAGTATGCCAAATCCATTGTTGGTCATCAATTTAAATTGATGAAGGATACACATAATGTAATTCTTATTCTTGTTTCATCCAAATGTTCAATCCATTCCTTCAGAGTTTGTTCACGATGAGTAAATTCTCTGTTCAAGTGCTTCATACTTTTCCCAGAGTTTCAAGATCTCTCAACTATATCACCTCGAAGATTCATCTAAATCATTGCAAGGATTCACCTTGTGTTTGAACTTCTCTTTCTTTCTATCATCCTTTTATTACCGGAGTTCTTCATGGAGGCTCTACATGATGGTTCATCAAGGATTTAATTCCTTCTCAAAGTGTTCATCGAGATTATTTTCAGAGTAGCTCTAGTATTCTTCATCTTGCATTTCAAAGTTTAATCCCTTCTCCCTTATCTTTTGAGGTGGTGTTATGTCATTGTTGAAAATTTTCCTTCGTGTTTCATGATTCACAAGTTTTCAAGAGTGACATATCTAAATCCATCATTTTCTCTTCTCTCAGGACATCTTTTCAACCAATCAACCTCTTCATTGGAGTTATCTTGGGTTATATTTCACCTAAAACTTCCCCTAAGGATTTTTGCTACTTATGGTGCTCATAAATGACCCAAGTTCTTCATTTATCCTCCCGGTGAAATAAGCTTCTCATCTCCTTGTTGATACCAATCAATATTTGTTTCTGCTAGTGGAAAAATTTCACCTCAAATTTTGGGATGTGTTCCATAAGCCCACAACAAGCTTACTCTTTTCGTTGTTGGTTTTCGAACAACTCCGTTCGACCCTTCGCCTAAAGATGCTTTTTCAAGCTCATTTGAGGTAGAAGATATTGTTTTCTCCTCCCTTCTTTTGATTCCATTCTTACATTTGTTCCGGAGGCATTGTGATGTTGCTCTCTTCGCCCCATCATCTTGTTTTGTCAATATCATGTTCAATTCCTTCCATTTACAATTGGAGTGATGCCCAAATTATATCATTCTTATTCCTTCTCTGTCTTGTTTTAACCGGAGTGTTGTGTAGATCATTCCTCTTCTAACCGGACTCTCATCCAAGTGCTTTCATTTTGCCAAGCTCATATTCTTTACCTTCCATTTCCAACCGGAGTGTTGTCGTAATTGATCTTTATCGTTCCTTGTACATATCGTTTCTACCGGAGTTGTCGTGGAATTGTCACGGCAGATGTCCTAGTGGAAGGACTTAGTCATAGGGCCATCGCAACTAGGAAGCTTAAAGGGGTTAATCGGGACAAAGGACACAAGAGGTTTTATACTAGTTCGGCCCCTTACGATGAAGGTAAAGCCTACGTCTAGTTGTGTTTGGTATTGCTGGGGTTTCAATCACCAAGAGGCTAACTTGCCGGCTTGGTTATCGATCTCTTGTTTCTTGCCCTAAGCCGCCACCAGGTCGTCCCCTTATATACACGGGTTGACGCCTGGTGGCCTACAGAGTCCCGGCCGGCTCATAAATCGTGTCCGGCTCGGTGACTTCTTTTACATGCCTTTCTTTACAAGTCTTTCCTTACATACGGTGGTTTACGATATTGGGCCTTAAGCCGCCTCTAGGCCTTTTAGGCTTTCATTAAGATTTGATAAACTATCATCTTAATGTTTACTGGGCTCCCTTTGTAACCCGCCATTGGGGCTGACCCGGCCCCTCCTGGGCGGGTCTTAACTGATAGTTATATCCCCAACATTAGGCCCCAGGTTGACTTCGAACTTTGTTCTTTGTCAATCTTCAATACTTAGACGCAATCCATCCTCATATCCTCGCAGAGGTTTTTGTAACCCGCCATGACATCATCTTTGGAAAATATGAAAAACTTTGATGGCGTTATCTCCCAACGGATCTTCATCTTTAATGCCTTCCAAGAATCGAGGCGTCCATCTAGTTAGATAACCATTATTCGTCTCTTCCTCGAATTTTGCACGCGTCTGTTCACCTTTTCCCTTATAAATAGGCACGCCCCGGTCTTCCTCATTCTTCTCTCTCTCTCTGTCTTCTTCCTCTCCCAACCCTCCTGCTGCTCGAGCTTCGCCGCCATCGTGCTTCACCTCCGTCTCCATCGACCTTGGCCGCTGCATCAACCCGAATCGGTCCAAAGAACGGCGGCGACCTCCGCAGAAGATCCGCTGTTGTAAGTGCTCACCTTCCTGCTCCTCAGATCCGCATTAGGGTTTCTGCGTGTTCTTCGCAGTTCATCACGGTTTCCTTGTAGTTCTTCTACTACGGCTTCTTCTTGATCCAAAGAGAACATATGTTCATACGGTAGTTGTTTTTCATCCATTTTAGATGTTAGTAGATCCCTTTCCTTTGCATAGATATCTTTTAGAGCTGATGAACTCATCTGGGCTGTATTTTTAGGTCTAGGAATTTTTTCCATTTTGAACATCCATTTGATCCATATCAATATCCATAAGTTAAGAAACCTGTTTGTCTCCATACTTAACCAATTTCTGCTGACGGTATTTCTCAAATGCCTGTGGTCATGGCGGCTTACTATGCCGGCTTACTGTGTGGAAAACCAAAACGGAAGATCACCTTTTTCATGAACTGAACCGCCGTGGCCGCATCACACTTACTCACCGGCTCTGCCTCAACCCACTTTGTGAATTTATCAACTTCCATTAAAGATGTGTATTTTTATCCTTAGACCTTTTGAAAGGCCCAACCATGTCAAGCCCCCAAACCGCAAACGGCCAAGTGATTGGAATCATCCGGAGCTCTTGAGCCGGCACATGTGCTCGTCGTGCGAATTTTTGACATCCATCACATCTACTAACCAGATCCTCTACATCAGCGTGAGCCGTCAACCAGTAAAAACCGTGACGAAAATCCTTGGCCACCAGAGATTTCGACCCGGCGTGATGACCACAATCGCCTTCATGGATCTCACGAAGTATTTCTTGGCCTTCTTCAGGGGAAACACACCGTTGAAACGCTCCAGAGATGCTGCGATGGTATAGTTCTCCATCAGAAATTGTCATTGACTTAGACCGTCGGGTTATCTGTCGAGCCAGGGTCTCATCCGCTGGCAACTCTCCCCGGGTCATGTAAGCCAAGAACGGCACTGTCCAATCTAGGATGACATGAAGAGCCGCCACCAACTGTGCCTCCGGGTCAGGAACGGCTAGATCTTCTTCTGTGGGTAACTTAACAGACGGGTTATGCAAAACATCCAAAAAGGTGTTAGGTGGCACCGGCTTACGCTGAGATCCCAACCTGATTAAAGCATCCGCCGCTTCGTTCATCCTACGGTCAATGTGCTCCACCTGATAACCTTTAAAATGCCCTGCAACAGCATCAACTTCACGGCGATAAGCCTCCATGAGAGGATCTTTGGAATCCCACTTGCCCGATACCTATTGAGCCACTAAATCTGAGTCACCAAGACACCGGACACGGCTCAGGCTCATCTCTTTGGCCATTCGAAGACCATGGAGCAAGGCTTCATATTCCGCTGCGTTGTTAGTGCAAGGAAACATCAGTCGCAACACATAGCAAAATTTGTCACCTCGAGGGGAGGTTAAAACAACTCCAGCCCCCGAGCCTTCCAGTTGTCTGGACCCATCAAAGTGAATAGTCCAATATGTGTTGTCTGGTTTCTCTTCTGGCATCTGCATCTCTATCCAGTCATTAATAAAATCAACCAGTGCTTGAGACTTGATCGCAGTATGTGGTACATACTTCAACCCATGAGACCCAAGCTCAATGGCCCACTCGGCGACTCGTCCAGTGGCTTCTCTGTTTTGAATGATGTCTCCCAAAGGAGCAGATCTAACCACAGTGATTGGGTGACCCTGAAAATAATGTTTAAGCTTCCGGCTCGCCATGAACACCCCATACACGAGCTTCTGCCAATGTGGACATCATTGTTTGGATTCAATTAACACCTCACTGACGTAGTAAACCGGCCGTTGAACCGGATGTTCCTTGCCAACCTCCTTGCGCTCCACTACAATTGTCACACTAACAGCTCGTGAGTTGGTGGCTACGTATAACAACAGCGGCTCTTTCTCAACTGGAGCAGCAAGGACCGGCGGCTCAGCAAGCTGTGTCTTCAGATCCTCAAAAGCAGATTTTGCAGCATCGCTCCAAACAAAATCATCCGTTTTCTTCATCATTTGATACAAAGGCATCGCCTTCTCCCCTAACCGGCTTATGAACCGGCTCAAAGCAGCAACACGACCCGCCAGTCGTTGAACGTCATTGATGCATGTTGGTTTGGCCAGGGATGTGATTGCCTTAATCTTCTCCAGGATAGCTTCAATACCTCGGTTGGACAACAAAAAACCCAAAAGCTTGCCGGCTGGGACTCCAAAAACACACTTAGCCGGGTTAAGCATCATTTTGTAGACCCGGAGGTTATCGAAGGTCTCTTTCAGATCTGTGACCAAAGTTTCCTCCTTCCTGGATTTTACCACTATATCATCCACATAAGCATGAACATTACGCCCAATCTGATTGTGAAGACAATTCTGCACACACCGTTGTTAAGTCGCCTGGGCACTCTTAAGCCCAAAAGGCATAGACACATAGCAGAAAGCTCCAAACGGAGTGATAAAAGTTGTCTTCTCCTGATCTTTGACTGCCATCTTGATTTGATGATAGCCTGAATAAGCATCCAAGAAACTCAAACGTGCGCAACCCGCCGTAGCATCGATGATCTGATCAATACGGGGGAGGGCAAAAGGGTCAGCCGGACAAGCCTTGTATAAATCGGTGTAATCCACACACATACGCCAGGTGCCGTTCTTTTTTAGTACAAGCACCGGGTTGGCTAACCACTCTGGGTGAAAGACTTCCACAATGAACCCGGCCGCCAAGAGCCGGGCCACCTCCTCTCCAATGGCCTTACGCCTTTCTTCATAGAAACGTCGGAGAAACTGTCTAACAGGTTTAAACTTTGGATCAATATTGAGAGTGTGGTCAGCGAGTTCCCTCGGGACACCCGACATGTCAGAAGGTTTCCATGCAAAGATGTCCCGGTTCTCACGGATGAACTCGATGAGCGCGCTTTCCTATTTTGGATCCAAGTTTGCACTAATGATGAACTGCTTGGATGAGTCGCCAGGCACAAAGTCAACCATCTTGGTGTCATCAGCTGATTTGAACTTCAACACCAGCTCATGCTCCGTTGTTGGTTTCATTAAAGATGTCATGTCTGCCGGGTCAACATGATCCTTATAAAACTTTAACTCCTCTGTTGCACAAACAGACTCTGCCTAGGCAGCATCACCTTCTTCACATTCCAAGGCTATTTTCTGGCTTCCATGTACTGTAATGGTGCCCTTATAACCCGGCATCTTGAGCTACAAATACACATAACACGACTGAGCCATGAACTTGGCATAGCTATCCAAACAGAGCATCATATGGGCTTTTGATCTTAACCACCTCAAAGGTTAATTTTTCTGCTCTGGAGTCATACTCATCCCCAAAGGCTACTTCCAGTTCAATCTTACCAACTAGGTATGCCGACTTGCCAGGTACCACACCGTGAAAAACATTGTTGGATTGCTTAAGACTCTTATCAGTCAACCCCATCCGACGGAACGTCTCATAGTAGAGGATGTTGATGCTGTTGCCTCCATCCATGAGTACCTTAGTGAATTTATATCCACCAACCTAAGGCGCCACTACCAAGGCCAAGTGACCCGGATTATCAACCCGGGGTGGGTGATCCTCTCTGCTCCACACAATAGGCTGCTCTGACCAACATAAGTAACTTGGAATCGCCGGCTCAACGGCATTGACGGCCCTCTTGTGAAGCTTCTGGTCCCTCTTACATAAACTAGTGGTGAACACATGGTATTGCCCACTATTCAGCTGTTTTGGATTGCTCTGATATCCGAACTATTGCTGCTGATTACTTTGGCCGGGTTGTGGATTATATCCTCCTTGGTTACCAGGATGGCCTTGACCGTGGAATCCTCCTCCACCTGATCCGGCGCCCGGGCCATGAAAACCGCCCCCACCTAAACCGCCGCCTGGGCCGTGACCTCCATCAAATGCATTTGAATTTTTAAACGCCTTCATGATTGTACAATCCTTCCACAGGTGGGTGGCTGGCTTCTCCCGGGTGTCGTGTCTTGGACAAGGTTCATTCAATAGTTCCTCAAGGGTAGGACCTGACCCGCCCGACCGAGGGGGTTGCCTGCCCTTGCGCCGTTGATTGCCGCCCTGCACATTGGTGTTAGCGACAAATTCATCAGCCTTACGTTTATTACCTCCTTGATTTGCCGGGTTATGCTGGTGACCCTTGCCGTTGCCGTTCTTCTTTCCCTTCGCTGTCTTTTCTTCGTCAGACATCGGGGCCTTGGTACTATCAGAATCAGCATACTTGATGAGAGCCGCCATCAATTGGCCCATGTCATTGCAGTCACGCTTGAGCCGCCCCAACTTCTGCTTCATAGGTTCAAAACGGCAATTTTTCTCCAACATCAAGACTGCTGAGCCGGCATCCATCTTATCAGACGAATGTATTATCTCCTTGACCCGGCGCACCCAATGGGTTGTAGATTCACCGTCCTCTTGCTTACAATTAGTCAGGTCTACAATCGACATGGGTTGTTTACATGTGTCTTTGAAGTTCTAAATGAACCGGGCCTTCAACTCCGCCCATGAGCCAATAGAATTGGGTGGCAACCCCTTCAACCAAGTACGAGTTGTTCCATCCAACATCATAGTGAAATACTTGGCCATTGCCGCGTCGCTGACCTCCAACAACTCCATAGCCATCTCATAAGTCTCAATCCAGGCCCAGGCTGCAAGTCGGCCATGTAATTAGGCACCTTACGAGGCCCCTTGAATTCCTTTGGCAAACGCTCATTACTTATGGCAGGCACCAGGCAAGGGACACCTCCAGTTCTCGTGGCCACTCCTGCCTCAACCGAGGTTGCTGGATAAATCGGAAAAGTCTGGTGAGCCGCCTGCTCTGCTGCCAATTGAACTGCTCGCTCAGCCTCTTGTCGGATCCTTTCCTGATCCGCCAAATTAAGGGCTCCTGTCTGTCCCGACTCATGCCTGTGCGGCCGGTTGCGGCGTTGAACATTGCTTGACATGTCAGCTGAATCCATATGCCTACTGTAGCTTGGGCTCTGGCTTGGGCGAGGGGTTGAATGGATCCTATCTCGACTATAAGAGTATGCATCATGCTGCGCTAAACCCGTTTGAAGAAGTTCTCTCACTCTGCGTGTTTCGATCGCCGCCGGAGAGTCGCCCTCCATTGGGAGAGCCGCCAAACGGGCCGATGCTGCAATGAGGTTTTCCAAGGGATTGGAGAAGTGACCCGGCGGAGTTGGCACATAATGAGGCGGAGCGGTATGTACGCGAGGTGGCTCCATGGCACGCGGTTGAACCGGTGCCCCAGGCATCGTGATCCGATTTGCCTTCGGTGGGTTGCTTGCTCCAGCCCCGGGTGTATGAAAAAGGTTCCTAGGATCGAGCGTTAGAGGTAGACGTGACTCAGTTTTTTGATGCCTTCTTCTCATGAACTCGTTTGACGCGTTCAGATCCACCGAGAGCCGGAAAGTCTCCGCTTGAAACTGTTGCGCACGAACGTCTAAAGTCGGCCGCTTTGCTGTCATCCTAACCTCCTCTACTGCTAAAATTTCTTTAGCTTGTACCACCTCTTCCCGCACGCGCACCACCTCTGCGTCATGCTGGGATCCATCCGCCGGTTCTACCACGACGGTTAACAGAGTCGTCAGTTTATCCGTGAGGTCCATTAGAATCTAAGACGGGGGCGCGCGCAGGGTCTCCTGACCCGTCTGTGGCCGACCCAGTAGTTGTTGTTGCTACTGTTGTGGAGTTCTTCCAGGGTTGTGTCCCTGCCATGAAGACTCCGGCCCAATTCGGCGGCTCAAGGGGGTCCGGAATACTGCTGCCATCAGAACAGCCCCCGAGCATGCCATCCTGCAGCTGATACAAAGAGTCCGTCTCACCTGGTGATGATGTAGCGTCAGAAAAGATGGCCGTCTCAGTGCCTTCCACCGATCCTCCAGAGTATTCACCGCCGTGGACGCAGCCTAAGAAAGCATGCTTCACAACAGATTGAACACGGGTGGTCCTCGCGCACTGAGCCGTCTCAACGAGGTTGGTGTGGACGTCCAGCTCAGGGCCTGACTCGCCGATCCGGCCGATGAAGACATGAATTCTGCCGAAGGGGACCTAGTACCCGTACTCAATTGAGCTGGCCTCGGGGCCCCAGCCTTCGTCGTCGATGTAGAGCTTGCCGTGATGACTCTTCGTCATTCGGCCCACAGCGTATCCCTTGAGCCCTTCGAAGTTTCCCTTCAAGAACTCAAATCCACCATGCGCTGGCCCCACGATGGGCGCCAACTATCGTGGAATTGTCACGGCAGATGTCCTAGTGGAAGGACTTAGTCGTAGGGCCATCGCAACTAGGAAGCTTAAAGGGATTAATCGGGACAAAGGACACGAGAGGTTTTATACTAGTTCGGCCCCTTACGATGAAGGTAAAAGCCTACATCTAGTTGTGTTTGGTATTGCTGGGGTTTCGATCACCAAGAGGCTAACTCGCCGGCTTGGTTATCGATCTCTTGTTTCTTGCCCTAAGCTGCCACCGGGTCTTCCCCTTGTATACACGGGTTGACGCCTGGTGGCCTACAGAGTCCCGACCGACTCATAAATCGTGTCCGGCTCGGTGACTTCATTTACATGCCTTTCTTTACAAGTCTTTCCTTACATACGGCGGTTTACAATATTGGGCCTTAAGCCGCCTCTAGGCCTTTTAGGCTTTCATTAAGATTTGAAAAACTATCATCTTAATGTTTACTGGGCTCCCTTTGTAACCCGGCATTGGGGCTGACCCGGCCCCTCCTGGGCAGGTCTTAGCTGATAGTTATATCCCCAACAGGAGTGCTTGCATGTACTTCTTGTCCATTGCAAACCTTTTCTTATGTCTTTCAACCTACAAGGTTCTAGTAATGTTCCTTGTTCCTCTTTGCTAACGGAGTGTCTTCAACTTCGTTCATCTCCGTTGTATTCTTCTTTCCAATTGTTTAACCTTCAAGGCTCATTGGTTTCACTCGTTGGTCAAAGAAGCAACTTAGTTTTACCTCTTCTCTTCCTCTTTCGTTTCTCTCCGGTGCCATCCTAGATCTCGGGACGAGATCCTCTTGTAGTCGTGGAGTGTTGTGACGCCCAAGACTGACACTTCAGATGTTTTCCATGTTTTCTGAGTTTCGTCATGTGATTTGTTTTGCTTGTTGCATTCCTATTTGCATATTTTGCATTGCATAATGTCATCATGCCATCATTTTCTCAAAGCTAACTAAAACTCACTTAAATAAATTGCATGGATTTCTGATCCATTTAAATTGAGGGAACTCACATGGTGGTTTCTCTTTAAAACATACCCTCCCGATATTTAGGGAGATATTATAAAATATTCCATTTTTCGGAATCACCCATAAACACACTTGCAAATATTCCCCATGTCTTTTCTAGTTCAAGCTTGACTTCAAAACCTTGCCCAGAATTCTCTTCCCATTTACCGAGGATCCTCCAAAAATCCGAACATTTTTGGACAGTCCTAAAACTTCATCCTAGTTCAAACCATTTGAATGAAATTCAAATGAGTTCGAATTCAACTTCATGTGCATGCCCACTTCTATTTTTCTGGGATCAAGCTCATTTTTATGACTCCAGGAAAATTACCCGCTTGCGCAAAATTCTTGTCCTATCTCTTCTCCTTTTTCTTTGTTTTTTTCTTCTCTTTTCTTCTGTTTTTAGAAGAAGAAGAAGAGAGAGAGAAGAAGAGAGGAGCCAGCCCACCCGGCCTCTCAGGCCTGACCGACTAGGCCGGCCCTTTAGGCTCAGCCAGCCCACCACCAAAGCGGCCCAAGGAAAAGGCCGAGCCGACCCCCCTCTGAATCCTAACCCTAGCCCGCACCCATCGCTCCACCTCCCGATCCCCATCTCTCTCCCGAGCGCCGTCACGCAGGGAGAGGACAACGCCAACCCCTCTCCCGATCCACTTCTCTCCCCCGATCCCCTCGCGCCTCCTGATGCCGTCCAGGCCAGGGCTCCCTCGCCACTGGACCTCGACCTCGCCGAGCGAAGCTCCTCCACATGCCAGCGCGACCCCGTGCCTCCGCCCGCCGCCATCTCCTTCCTGGAGCCCCTCATTGCCTCCACACCACCAGCAAGCCTCTGGAGCCCGTCGCCGCTGCGGATCAGGCTGCACTTCGCCGGGGTCCTCCCATGCCGCCGCCTCGGACCTACTGGAGCTCCTTTGCCCGCCATGGACAGGAGCCCCTTGACCCTCCAGCCGCCCCTGCCGGTGACCAGCGCCGCCGTGGCCGTCCCCTCACCCGTGCCTTGGCCTCCTTCCTCGTGCGCCTCTTCTGCTGCTGCATGCCACTGCCACCCTCCCCAGCGAATCCCCTCACCTCGTCTGCTCAATGTCATGTTGTGCCGCTCGCTATGTACGTCGTTGCGCCTCTGTTCGTTGACGTTTTCACCATGAGCCTCGTGCCCGTTTCCATCGTTGCTCGCGCGCCGCCGTGCCTTGTCTGCTTCTGGCTAGTGGCCCTTTTGGTCTCGCTTTGTTTCGGGTCAGCAAGAGAGGCGCCAAGACTGTAACCGGGACCGTTAGGCATCTTCTTTGAGATTTTTTCCAAGTACCACGACAACGCGTCATGTTCATCTACCGTCGTCTTCGGAATCACTAAGAACAACAAGTACCTTGACGCCCGTTGCATAGTGCAACTACCGTCGCTGACGAACCGGGTAGCGGAAATGCCAAGTACCCCTTCGAGTTGACAAGATCGGCAAGTTCGAAGACCCCAAGTACCTCTTCGGAACGACCGAGTACCACTACAGCCGACCCTCGAAGACGCCGTGGACGTCAAGTTCCTCGTTGTGACCTGGAACACCTACGGAGTGTGTACAACTACGAAGCAAGAATGACTACTTCCACTACAAACGTCCCGAGAACGTCTACTTCCTCTACTTTGCACCGAACGAGAACCGTCCCGTTTGCATGCTTCGAAGGTATAACCCCGAGACGAACGCCCATGAACGAATGCATGTGTTGTATGAGATGCATGTTTGGATGTTGTATCCTCCCGTGAACGTTAGTTGTTTCCCTCGCTTGGCACCATCGTCGACCCGTGGGAATCCGGTATCCGGGATCACCCCACCATCCTTGCATGACACGCTCCCGACGCTTTTTCTTTTGCACCGGCATCTCAATCGAGTTATCGGAGCCGGAATGTTGCCGTGGCACCATTTCCGTTATCGTTGCCGTGGCACCATTTTCATTTCCGCCGCGATGACAAATGCTTCAAACTATGATCATGTCAACATTTTCATAAAATTGCATAACTTGCACATGTCATCCGCATCATGATAATAACATTTAAAATGTTTAAAATTATTGTTGCATTAAATTGCTAATGCACATGAGGATTTATCGGAATCGTTGTTTGATGTTTCCGGCCTCATTCAAACTTGCCTAAATGTTTAGTTTACTTATGCTTCACCTCTTGCCATGTTTAACAACTTTTAATACTGTTGAGTAAATAAACGGGAGTGAACTAAATAATCAAATGTGGTGTTTCGTCAATATGCAACTCGTTGCATATTGAGCTCCACTTAACTTGTAGTGTTGTTTGTGCACTTTTCCATGCCATGCTTCTTTAAACCGGACATGCAGCATACTTGGTTGTGCATCATGACATGTTTATGTGATGGTTGTTTACTATGTTGCTTGCTTCTTTCCGGGTTGCTTCTCTCGTTAGCGTCGATTCCGTTCTGGAGTTGTGAGGATGCGTTCGGCTACGTCCGTTTGTCCTCTTCATGGACTCGTTCTTCTTCCTTGTGGGATTTCAGGCAAGATGACCATACCCTCGAAATAACTTCTATCTTTGCTTGCTAGTTTTTTGTTCTATCGCTAGGTCGCGTTACCTACCACTTGCTCTAACATGCCTCCCATGTTGCCATGTCAAGCCTCTAACCCATCTTCCTAGCAAACCGTTCTTTGGCTATGTTACTGCTTTTGCTCAGCCCCTCTTATAGCGTTGCTAGTTGCAGGTGAAGTTGAAGTATGTCCCATGTTGAAACATGGATATGTTGGGATATCACAATATCTCTTATTTAATTAATGCATCTATATACTTGGTAAAGGGTGGAAGGCTCGGCCTTATGCCTGGTGTTTTGTTCCACTCATGCCGCCCTAGTTTCTGTCATACCAGTGTCATGTTCCTTGATTTTGCATTCCTTCCGCGGTTGGGTGTTACGGGAACCCCTTGAAAATTCGCTTTGAATAAAACTCCTCCAGCAAGGCCCAACCTTGGTTTTAACATTTGCCACCTAAGCCTTTTTTCCCTTGGGTTTTGCAGACTCAAGGGTCATCTTTATTATAAACCCCCAGGCCAATGCTCCTCTGAGTGTTGGTCCAAACTAGGCGATGTCCGGCACCCCCTGGGAAACCAGGGTCTATGCCAACCCGACGTCTGGCCCATCTGGTGTGCCCTGAGAACGAGATACGTGCGACTCCTATCGGGATTTGTCGGCACATCGGGTGGCTTTGCTGGTCTCGTTTTACCATTGTCGAAATGTCTTGTAACCGGGATTCCGAGACTGATCGGGTCTTCCCAGGAGAAGGAATATCCTTCGTTGACCGTGAGATCTTGTGATGGGCTTAGTTGGGACACCCCTGCAGGGTATAAACTTTCAAGAGTCGTGCCCACGGTTGTGTGGCAGATGGGAATTTGTTAATATCCGGTTGTAGAGAACTTGACACTTGACTTAACTAAAATGCATCAACCGCGTGTGTATCCGTGATGGTCTCTTTTCGGCGGAGTCCGGGAACTGAACACGGTCTTGTGTTATGCTTGAACGTAAGTAGTTTTAGGATCACTTCTTGATTACTTCTAGCTTCACGACCGTTGCATTGCTTCTCTTCACGCTCTTATTTGCGTATGTTAGCGACCATATATTGCTTAGCGCTCGCTGCAGCTCCACCTCATTACCATATCCTACACATAAGCTTAAATAGTCTTGATTTCACGGGTGTGAGATTGTTGAGTCCTCGTGACTCACAGATGCTTCCAAACAGTTGCAGGTGTCGATGATACCAGTGCAGGTGACGCAACCGAGCTCAAGTGGGAGCTCGATGAAGATCTTGATCGTTGTTTTGTGTCTTTTCTGGTTGATCAGTAGTTGAGCCCAGTTGGGACAATCGGGGATCTAGCAACTGGGGTTGTCTTCCTTTATTTTGGTTCCGTAGTCGGACCTTTGGTTGTACTCTGGGTGATGTATGTTTAACTTGTAATTGTGTGAAGTGGCAATTGTAAGCCAACTCTTTATCCCTTTCTTATTCAGTACATGGGATTGTGTGAAGATTACCCCACTTGCGACTAAACCACCATGCGGTTATGCCTCTAAGTCGTGCCTTGACACGTGGGAGATATAGCCGCATTGTGGGTGTTACACGCGCCGGGTGGGGGACGTCCGCCCCGTACGATACACTGTGGCCACGCTTGGCCCTGGATTCGGGGGTGGCTGACAGCACTGTAGCCACGCCCCATCTCATCGTCATAATGTGGTGCAAACTCTGAGGGCGCTTGGGGCCGCCTGCTAAGGGTCAGCCTCTCTAGAGGCCGCCCGCTAGGAGTCGGCCCACTTTGAGGCCGCCCTCTTGGCCTTGCCGTCTTCTGGCAGCCGGCCACTTGGACCAGTCGGCTGCGAGAAGGCGGAGCTTCGGTCTTTGATTCTTGAGGGGCGTAGCCAGCCCCAATGTCTTGAAACGCCATGGGGAGCTGATGAGGCTACCCGTGGCTAATTACTCCTACAGTAGTCCCCGAAGCTGGTGGGGCGCCGCAGCTGAAAGAGGTGAGGAGCCTCAGCAGCTTCCCACTCCGAGTGCTTCATTGATCTTGCTTCGTCCATCTTCCAGAACGCCGACTGTTAGGAGCCGGACACAACCAGGAGGGCCGCCTAGTGGTTTTTGAAATGTCTTGGCAGGAGATGGGTGGCGTGCCGCCCTAGCGCCAGCCTTGCCGCCTGCCAGCTGCAAGCCACGTGTCGCTAGCCGGCCAGGCCGCCTGCCAACCCACGTGCGTGATGGGACATCGCAGCAGGCCGGGTCCCACCACTACCGAGCCTCGGCACGCGCACGGATCCACTGCGGCCGAGGCAAACGGTTGGGATTCCAAGGCACGATTACTCCATGCCGTTACGGCGTGGTTAATGCGGGGTCGTGGGGTCGTGGGCATAGTAAATCCCACGATCCACACGCCCCGTCCCCTCGGCTTCGCAGACCAGGTCTATAAGTAGGGGGAGGAGGGGCGGCTCTGGCTCCTGCGCCCTCCTCTCCCTTTCTGCTGCCACCGCACTCCCGCGATACACCGAAGTGCTGCCGTGGCCCATCGTCACCAACTCCAGCCCCTCGGCCACGCTGTTGCTCCGTCAGCCTTGACCTCCCACGGCGCAAGAGTGAGCTGGCGACTGGGATGGCTCCAATGTCATTGAAGACCACATCACATTCCTCCACAACACGCGGCGGTTGCCCGGCGAGGGCTATGTCCGGACGCGCGTCGCATCGGCGAAGGAGATCTCGCCGGCGCGGGAGGAGGGTGAGCGCGTCATCTTTCGCTCGCATTTCCTCCGGGGCTTCGGCCTGCCGGCGAGTAGTTTCCTCCGATCCTTTCTTCAGTTCTACAACCTCTAGCCGAACCACCTCACACCGAAAACAATGGTGCTGCTGTCAGCCCTCGTCACGCTGTGCGAGGGCTACCTCGGTGTTCTCCCCAGTCTCGGGCTGTGGGGAGAATTCTTCTACACCAAACTCGGCATCTCCACCAAGGACGAGACGGCTTAGTGCAGTGCCTTCGTCGCGGTACGGCGCCCACGAGCCGGCAACCGCTTCACGTACATAGCCTTGACCCAGTCCATCAAGCTCTGGCAGAAGTCATACTTCTACATGAAGAACGTTAACCCGGCGCTGGACTTCGTCAACCTGCCGGCCTATGAGGCCGGCCCGCCAGTCGAGCCGCGCACCAACTGGACCTTCAAGCCGAAGCATCTGTCGGCCACCTCCACCACCGCCGTCGCTCGGCTCCAGGAGTTGTCGGAGTCAGAGGTCCTCAAGGCCTCCGATCTGCTGACCGCCTTCATGGAGTGCAGGGTTCTCCCTCTTCAAGGCCGGCCTCATCTGATCAACAAGATGAGCGGGCGTCGAGACCCATGCCGGCTGAGCACCAAGGAGATGCCGGCCATGGAGGTGGTTCGTCTGGTGCACGAGATCGCGAACCTCAAACTCCCAGAGTCAGAGTGGAGGTTCGGCAAGCGGCCGTATACCCACGCACACCCGTCGCCTGCGGTAAGTTTTCTGACTCTTGATCTTTCCTTCGTCCGTCGGGTTCTTCTTTGCCGACTGACCAGTCGGCCATGCTACAGCTCCTCATGACCCAGCCAGCTGCCGATGTCCTAGCGCAGGGTCGGGAGTACCTGTCGGACCGGTCGGTGAGCGATGTGGATGACCCCGATCTAGGGCGGCCGCCATGGAGGCAGATGATGCCACGGGTGGTGCCGATGGAGCTGGCGGCTCCGGAGGAGGCGGCGGTAGTCTCGAGGACTAGCCAGACGACGACGATGAGGAGCACGTGCCACACCGCCCGCCGGTTGCCAACAAGGCGGGGGCGAGCTCCTCAGCCGCACCGCCCGCACCAGGCGGCGCACCGAAGCGTCGAGCCGGCGCGCAGCTGCAAGGTGGCCAGTCAAAGAAGTCCAAGGGCTCTGTCGCAGCGACCAGGTGGGAGGAGGCCGCCCCGAGGGCAGCCCGGTATCAGAGGGCCCTGAAGCAGCTGCCAACAGTGTCCGCGTAAGGGTACAACTTTCCTTGTGTCTTCCTTTGTTCTTTCTGTGTTTTTTCTCGCAAACCTTTCTGAGTTTGCCTCGTCATGTGTGGACAGAGCCCCGCTCTCCATTGAGCGATCGGCTTCTGCCTCCATTGTTGGGGGGATGGAGGGCTCTTCCAACACCTGCCGCATCGACCCACTCGCCGACCTCCGGGAGGCGATGGAGAAGAATGCCCAGGAAGCACGCGAGGAGAAGGAGAGGGCGAAGCAGGTGAAGGCGGACGCCGCCAAGGCGGCGCAGGAGGTGGCGGACGTAGCAGCCAAGGCCCAGGCTGATGCCGCGGCCAAGGTCCGGGAGGAGGAGGCGGACGCGGCCGCCAAGGCGCAAGCAGGGGGAGCCACGGGTGGCTAGGCTCCATAGCTGGTCGTCCCACTGAGCTCCATGCCGCCGGAGCTAGAGGTCCTGACACTGTCTGGAGCGGCTGGCAATGACCAGCCGGTCATGGAGAGGGAGGGAGGTGATGCCGTCATCCCGGAGATGGAGGTGATCGATCAGACGCCGGCTGCCGAGGCTCCGGGTAGTCGTCCTGATGAGTCGGCGGCGGCTCGAGTCGGCGGCGAGCTGGTGGTGGGGGCGACTCCCGTCGTCCGCACTCCGACGTGTCGGCGTGTGACAAGGGCGACTTCAGCGCCGCGGCCTCAGGAAGTCGGAGCCTCGAGCTCGTCGGCCTTGGAAGCAGAGGCCACTAGCACCTTCCCGCGGGAGTGGACGCCTAGAGGTGGGACATGTGTCCTGAACAAGGCTGCACAGGAAGTCCGCTCCCTGCTTTAGGCCCAGGGCGACGCCCTCCAGGACTACATGAATAAGTTCTTGGCGTCGCGAGCTGTCGTCCGGGTATGGTCCTTATGCTTTTTAATTTCAATATTTGCAATCTTTTGTGGGGGCGCGCCAGCACACCCACTGGGTGTAGCCCTTGAGTTCCGGGCTGGCTGCTGAGCAAGCGGTCCGGAACTTAAATGTAGGCTCCAAGTGCTGACCTTCTCTTTTTCTTTGTTGATTCTATTGTAGGATTACCCCAAGATTCGTGTGGTCGCCTTCAACACCCAAGTCCAGGAGCTGGCCAAGCAGACCGCCGAGCTGACCGAGAGCCAAAGTAAGCACTCCTCTCTTTATTTTCGCGGGGGCGCGCCAGCGCACCCGTGGGGTGTAGCCCCCGAGATTTGGGCCGACTGCTGAGCAGTTGGGTCGAATCTTCCGGCAACTACCTTTTCTTGTTGATTTACTGACCTCTCCTCTCTCTTATCTTCTGCAGGAGCCAATGCCACCTTGCGGCAGCAAATGGGCGAAGCTCAAACTGCGCTGCATGCCAAAGAGGAGGAGCGCCTCAAGGCGGAGCAAGAGCGAGACCGCCTGGCCAAGCAGCTAGCTCACCAGGCGGACAAGCACAAGGCGGAGCTGCAGAAGCTCAAGGACACGGAGGAGGCCCTTGAGGTCGAATTCGAGACTGAGTGCTCGAAGTGGGGCGGATATGGAGAAGGCCTTGTCGGACGGCTATGGCGAGATCGAGGACTTGCTTGATGGTGAGTTGTCCCTATCTTTCTTCCGCTGGCTGACTTGTCATATGAGTCAGCTTGTGGCTTCATATTTCTTTTTCTTCTTATGCAGAGTACTTCCCCGGTTATTCCTGTAAGTGCATCTAGTGCCACCCCTAGTTGGTTTTGGAGTATTGACGGCAAACCTAGTTGAGGGACTAACGTGTTTGTGAGAATTGCAGGAAAACACAGGTAGAAGTCCCTCATTGATTCGGTTTTATTACCAGAGATGACCCCTAAAAATGTACGAAGACATTGAAGACAATGGTGATTTATGAAGATATTCATATTGAAGACAATGACATGAGAAGACTCCCTATGAAGCTTATGGAACTCGAAGACTTAGAACCTTCGTAGTTTTATTTCATTTATGTTGTGTCATAGGAATCACCGTACTGTTAAGTGGGGTCCAAGAGAACCAGTCAGAATGACTGAAGTGATGCCTAATTCAAATCCTATGTTTTCGAGCGAAGACTTTGAGAGAAAATCTTGTCCAGAGTCAGACAAGTCAGCTTTACTTGTAGCCCAAGTAAAGTTGCCGTGTGAGTTCAAAATTCGATCATTGGTACACGTGTCAGTTCCTTAGTGACCCAGGGTCATTTCGGACAGATCAGGTCGGGTTGCCAAGTGGCTATAAATAGTCCACCCCCCACAACCATAAACGGTTGGCTGCTCAGATTTCAGTGCACGGCTTTTGTCGTTTGAGAGCAACCCACCTCGAAGCCTTTGAAAGAAAATTCCTAGTGAGGAGAAAAGCCCTAATCACCCAGAGCCAGAGTAAATTGGGCATCACTTAAGTCTTCTTGTCTGTGTGATCTGAAGACTTATTACACTTGAGGACTGTGCATCCTCCAGACGGTTAGGCGTCGCGTTCTGAGCATCCAAGAGAAATTGTGGATTGCCAGTGAACGAAGTCTGTGAAGGTTTGAGAGTCTACCTTGAAGACTTACCTGAGTGATTGCGCGAGGTCTGTGTGACCTTAGCTCAAGGAGAAAACGGTGAGGACTGGGTGTCTTGGACTAAGTGTCCTTGACTGGGTGTCCGGGACTGTGTGTCCTTTGGTTTAAATACCTAGCCGCTCCAACCAGACGTACAATTGTCACAGCAACTGGAACTGGTCCAACAAATCATTGTCTTCAACGTGTCACTGGTTTCATCTTCACTTCCTTTTACTTACAGTTATTCATTGTGAAGCCATTGCATGCTTGCTTTATCTTTTGTCTTCACAACATGAATGTATGATCTGTTTGGCTTCATAACTTCTTCCTACCTGATCCTTATTACACTGAAGCTGTTTGTCATTGCACTTCCACTCTATTGAATACATGACCATGGCTGGCCTAGTGTAATCTAACTTCCGCTGCATAGTAATAGGCATAATCTTCACTGTTTGTCTTCATAACCCTCACGTTTTGAAGACTTTCATAAAAATCGCCTATTCACCCCCCCCTCTAGTCGATATAACACACTTTCAATTGGTATCAGAGCAAGGTGCTCCCTTGTTCTGTGTGATTCGGTTTAACCACCTGGAGTTTTAGCTATGTCGACTGCAGGGATAATCAAAGTCTCCGCTGCTTGCCCCGTCTTCGATGGAACTAAATATCCCTACTGGAAGAATAAGATGCGCATGCATCTTGAAGCCATTGACGTCGACCTATGGTATGTCATCGAAAACGGCGTTCCCAAGGCTGGAGAAGGTGTCACTGCTGATGATGTCAAGAAGTTCGTTCAACTGGACTCTACTGCCAAGAATATCATCTGTGGTCATCAGACCAAAGGACAGTATGGCCGTGTGAGTGCCTTGAAGACATCCAAACTAGTCTGGGACTGGCTCTCCAAAGTTAATGAAGGCATATCAACCCAGAGAGATCAAAGAATCAGTGTCCTTCGCAATCTCTTCATCCACTTCAAGCGAAATGACAATGAGAATGTCCAGCACACCTTTGATCGGCTCACTGACATCACAAATGAGCTTCAAGCCCTCGGCGCTACTGAGATCACCAAACATGAAATCGTCAAGATGCTGCTGAGATCACTTGATAGTTCGTTTGACATTCTGGCCCTGATGATTCAAGAACGTCCTGATTTCAAGACACTCGATCCGTCTGACATACTTGAGAGGCTCAACACACATGAGTTTCAGCTTTCTGAGAAAAGAGATATCTACGGTCCAAACTATGGGCGAACTCGTGCTTTGAAGGCAAAAGCTGTCTCCTCATCTGAAGAAGAATCTGACTGCAGTTCTGATGATCCTGAAGACATTGGAAGAGAACTTGCAATGCTAGTGAAGAAGTTCCAAAAATTCACCAAGAAGAAAAGCTTCAGAAAATCTTCACGATCAAGCTCAAGGAATGATGAAGTTTCTGCTCATGACTACAAGAAGAAAACATGTCACAAGTGCAAGAAAACTAGACACTTCATTTCTGAGTGTCCACAGTGGGACAATGAGAACAGAAGGAAGAAGAAGAGCAAAGAATATGATTCTGACGATAAGAAAAAGAAGAAATACTCAAAGTCTTCTTCCAAGTCTTCATCAAAGTCTTCATCACACAAGAAGAGCTCATCTGGCAAGGCACGTGCGTTTGTTGGCAAGGAGATGGATTCAGAGGAGGAGTCTGCATCTGAGGAGGCAGAGGTGGAATCTGAGGAGGAGTCTGATTCTGGCATTGCGAGTCTGGCTACAGCATACGTCGCCAAGTCCATCTTCAACACTGAAGACAATAACTGCATCACCGACACCGACGCAAATGACAAGAACGACTCCACTCCTACCTACTGCTTCATGGCACGCGGTGCCAAGGTAAACACACGCACTACTCGCTATGAAACATCCAGTGACGATGACTCTGAATGTGATTCAAAACCTAGCTACAAAACACTTGCTAAAATTGCAACTGAACAACAGAAAGCTATGGAACATATTCAAAAACTGTTAGACAGAAGCGATGATCTGTTGGGTGCTGAAATGACTCGATCTGAATCCTTAATTGAAGACATAAAAAACCTTCACGTTAAGTATCAGGAACTTGAAGATCGTCATGATACTCTCTCAACAACTCATGAAAAGCTTTCCTATGACTATCTTCAAAGGAAGCAAGAACTTGAGAAATTGAGGGTGGCTCATGAAGATCTTCAAAAGGAAAACGAGTCACTTCGCGCCGAACAGATCAGTCCCGCTCAGGAAGGATTTGAACCACCATGTCTTAAATGCATTGAGCGTAATAATGCTAATTCTGTTGCTGAATGTTCCACTGCTACTACTGTTCCAATATCTTCAACTGTTGATGTGGAAACTAACCCCTCTGCTGAGGATACCACTGCTATTGCTGATGAGAATGCTAGGTTGAAGACATTGCTTGAAACAGGGATGTACAAAAGTCTGAAAGGGCATCAAACATTATGTGATGTCCTTAAGAAGCAGATTCTGAACCGAAACCCTAGGAAAGAGGGTGTTGGGTTCGAGAGGAGAATTAATGCCGATGGCTCTTACTGGAAACCTGAGCAGTACCCCAAAACCACATGGGTTGCTGCAAAGGAATCCTCAGTAGATCCATCCAATCTGTCTGGCTTCACTTGTGCTAACACAATTATCATTGATGAATCCTTTAATGCAAACTATAAACTGTTTAAGAATCAGAATGGTGAAGTGTTTGCCAGGTACATTGGTACTAACTGCAGGAATGGACCGCCTATGAAGAAGATCTGGGTTCCGAAAACATGTCTGGAAAATCTTCCTGTGAATGTCTTCATGACACCTCACTTGAAGAAGACAAACCTCAGACCAAAGGTTTCATATGGTCCAAAGGCTTCATACAGACAGAGGACTCGCCTGAGTCACACTAACGCAAATGTTTTGCAGGGAAACCA
The DNA here is from genome assembly GCF_003073215.2 of Triticum urartu. Classification (NCBI taxonomy): domain Eukaryota; kingdom Viridiplantae; phylum Streptophyta; class Magnoliopsida; order Poales; family Poaceae; genus Triticum; species Triticum urartu. The sequence continues at coordinate 424,302,067 of NC_053028.1, forward strand.
TACTCAGGCATATGAATATGAGAGCGGTTCATCGAACCGTCATGTTCATATGACCAAAAATTATTCTGCTTATGCCTATGAGTATTATTGTCCCCCTGCTAGACTGTTTGCTAAGGCTTCAAAGCCAAAATTCTCAGATGCTGCACTTAGACTTATAGCTTCTAAGCCACCCTTGAAGATGTGGGTGGTTAAGAAAGCTTAACTCTCTTTTGCAGGGAAAGGTCTCCAGCACAAAAACAAAATCTTCTGATGCTATTGCTGGGGACCATAAAAATCTTGTGGGGCGCAAGATAAACTGCCCAAATGGCATCATTATGTACTTCGTTCCTGAATCGCATGCTACTCTCCCCATTAGTCCTAATCTGGATCTAAGTTTTCATAACCCACTGGTTCGTCAAATGTTTATGCTTCACAACACTCTTCGTGAAGCCTATCCCCCTAACTGCACTGTAGGGTACGACACCAGCGACTTCAAAGTCTTCAGAATGGATTATTGATAGTGGGTGTACAAATCACATGACTAGCAGAAGAAGCCTTCTTATGGACTCAACTTTACGTCCATCCGACAAGAGCCACATTACATTCGCTGACACTGGTAAAAGTAAGGTATTGGGTCTAGGTAGAGTTGCAATCTCAAAGGATCAACACATGGATAAAGTCATGCTTGTTGAATCCCTTGGGTTCAACTTAATGTCTGTCTCAATGCTTTGCGATTTGAATATGATTGTAATGTTCGGCAAATATCGCTGCCTGGTGCTAATGGAATCTGACAAATCTCTAGTGTTTGAAGGGTATAGGAAAGGTGATTTGTATGTGGTAGATTTCTCAGCAGGACCACAACTTGCAGTATGTCTTCTTGCAAAAGCTTCAGAATGCTGGCTTTGGCATCGAAGGCTTGGGCATGCTGGCATGAGGAACCTCCACACCCTTGCGAAGAAAAAGCACGTCATAGGCATCGAGGGCGTCAAGTTCAAGAAAGATCACTTATGCGGTGCCTGTGAAGCAGGGAAGATGACAAGGGCAAAACATCCTTCGAAGACAATCATGACCACTACTCAACCCTTTGAACTACTTCACATGGATCTTTTCGGTCCCACTCACTACTCAACATTTACTACTTCTGCTTGCCTCTATGGCTTCCTAATTCTTGATGATTATTCTAGATATACTTGGGTGCACATAATCCTTTACAAGACTGAAGTGCAGGATGTCTTCAGACGCTTCGCAAATCGAGCTATGAACAATTTTGGCGCCAAGATAAAGCACATCAGAAGTGACAATGGCACTGAATTCAAGAACACTGGCCTTGATACATATCTGGATACCTTGGGCATCACACATGAATTCGAGCTCCATACACGCCACAGCAGAATGGCGTCGTCGAACGCAAGAACAGAACACTCATTGAGATGTCCAGAACAATGCTAGATGAATACAAGACTCGAAGAAAATTCTGGACTGAAGCCATTGATACTGCATGCCATACAATCAATCGTGTTTATCTTCACAAGCTTCTGAACAAGACATCTTATGAACTCCTAACTGGCAAGAAGCCAAATGTCAGTTATTTCAGAGTATTTGGCGCAAAATGCTGGATCAAGGACCCACATCACACCTCAAAGTTTGCACCAAAAGCACATGAAGGCTTCATGCTTGGATATGGAAAGGATTCGCACTCCTACAGAGTCTTCAATCTCTTCCACTACAAAGTGGTTGAAACAGTGGATGCGCGATTTGATGAAACCAATGGATCACAAAGAGAGCAATTGCCAAATGTGCTAGATGAAGTTCCAGCAAATGAATCAATCAAGCTTATGGGAACTGGAGAAATTGTACCTTCTGAAGCTCATCCTGAAGAAGAACTTATCATCTCAGCACCTGATCCACATGAAGACAATGCTCAGCCTGAAGATATACCTTCAAATGACCACATAGATCAGCAAGAGCAAAGTCTTCGCCCCACACACCCTCGTGTTGCAAATGAAGTACAAATTGACAAAATACTTGACAGCATCAATGCACCTGGTCCACTCACTCGTTCAAGGGAAACTTAGCTAACAAACTTCTGTGGGCATTTCGCATTCGTCTCAATATCAGAACCCAAGAAAGTTGAAGAAGCCTTCATGGAACCTGAATGGATTCAAGCTATGCAAGAAGAGCTTCAACAATTTGAGCTGAATAATGTATGGGAACTGGTTAAGCGTCCTGATCCACGGAAGCACAACATAATAGGCACCAAATGGATATACCGCAACAAGCAAGATGAGCATGGTCAAGTTGTCAGAAACAAAGCTCGCCTCGTTGCTCAAGGATATACTCAAGTGGAGGGCATTGACTTCGATGAAACATTTGCTCTTGTGGCTAGGCTTGAAGCCATACGCATGCTGCTGGCCTATGCAAATCATCATAACATACTTCTCTATCAGATGGATGTGAAAAGTGCCTTTCTCAATGGCAAGATTGAAGAAGAAGTGTATGTTGCACAACCACCTGGGTTTGAAAATCCAAAACATCCTGATATGGTATACAAGCTCAACAAGGCACTGTATGGCCTCAAACAAGCCCCTAGGGCCTGGTATGATACACTCAAGTACTTTCTAAAAAGCAAAGGCTTCATACCTGGTTCCCTGGATCCCACTCTTTTCACGAAGACATATGA